>NC_056735.1:1299229032-1299434032 GCF_019279795.1 Protopterus annectens
TATGAGGAAGTGCGAAAATATAAACAACTAAACCAAGAGCTATTTGAAAAGTATACAAAAGAAATATGGACATGGGAAAGAAAGAGAGATTTGATATGGTGCAATATTTATGCAAAGGAGAAAGCCAAATCAATCAATGTAAAGAAGGCAACCCCAAAGATATTTGAAGAGAATTATAGGCAAAGGCATCCGGATATGGAAAATTTCACAATAAAAAAATAATACCACAAAGATGGAACGTAGAAAAGAAGATCAGTAAAGTAGAAGTTTAAAAATAGAAGTTGAAATTATGGAGTGCCTGCAAAGTGAAGGATTTGATGTAGAAGGTCTAACACAGGTTACATCACAATAGGATGGAGTGAGTCCCCAAAGCAGGGAGAAACAGGAAGATCAGTAAACATCTGAAGAAGTATGGACATGGGAAAGAAAAAGAGATTTAATATGGTATAATATTTACGCAAAGGAGAAAGCAAAACTAACCAATACAAAAAGAGCGGCACCAAAGATATGTGAAGAGAAATACAGACAAAGGAAGCTGGACATGGAAAACTTTAAAATACAAAAAATAAGAAAGAAAGAAGACAAAGAGGAAAAGTAGAAAAGGAGATTATGCAATGGAGAAGTTAAAGAAATAGAAATTGAGGTTATGGAGTACCTGCGGAGAGAAGGATTTAGTGTAGAAAATTTAATTCAGAAAGCACCACAACAGGATAGAGTAATGAATATCCAAATTAAGGGGAAACCAGTGGAACAGAAAGCAATTGGTCAGGTGCCATATGAAGAAAATTTGGAGCCTTCCACAGGAAACCAGTATAAATGTTCACTTGAAGCTAGACAGCAAAGGAAGGAACAGGAAACTGTGGAAACTCTGATGCAATCAATGTTGAGGAGTGATACACCATTGAGTTCCCATATGATAGACCACAGACAGCACAAGATGAAACTGATGAGACTTTGTCACAGGAAGATGCTATAGAACCTTCTACAGAATGCCTGTAGGAATTGGGAAACAATGGACGTGCCCTCAGTTTGGAAGAAAATGAGCTAAGAGAAGAATTGTTCGATTTTAATAGACATGGACAGATATATTAAGATCAATGAAAGATATAGACTGCAGAAGGGTAATAAAACCCAAAAAGTCAGAAGTCTGATAAAACAAATGAACACAATAATTAGGACTGTTCATAGAGATCCATGTGATATAACAGAAATAAACAGGATATATTACTGTGCAGCTAAGTTAATACCTGATAAAGTTCTACCACAAGAACACAAGGTAGTGAGGGAAAGGAAAGGGAGAAATCGAATACCATCATGGAAATATCGAATACAGAAAATGATAAAGGAATTAAGACAAGAAGTGTCACTATTAGAAGACTATAGAAGATGGAATAGATCAAAAAATACTAACAAAGATAGATGTGATAAAAGCAATGCACAATATTAGAACAGATCAGGCTCTATCATGCACTATCGCAAATAGCAAACTAAAAATTCCAGCACAGGTGGAAAAACTTAGAAGATACGAAGATAAATATAAAGGAAAAGTGCAAAATAAGCAATTTATTGATGACCCAAAGGGTTTTATAGATAACTGGGAAATAAGGTAAAATGAATTGAAAGACTGTCAAAAAAGAAGAAATAGATACATTTTGGAGAAGTATCTATGAAGATCCTGTGGAACATAACAAAGATTCTAAATAGATAGAAGAAGTAAAAGAAAGAATAAGAAGCTTAAGGCTACAGGATATGAAACTGGATGATGTAACAGCTAGAGAGATTGAAACAAAGTTAAGAAAAGCCTCTGACTGGAAAACCCCAGGCCCAGATGCAGTACCTAACCTGTTTAAAAGTATTAACATCTTTGCATGAAGATTTAGCCATGAGTAAGAACTATTTATATGTGCACCCAGAACAGACACCAATCTGGCTAACAACAGGAAAAACAATGCACCTACTTAAGAGTGAACCTACAAGCTACTGTAAAAATTATAGACCAATAACTTGCCTTCTGACGACGTATAAACTATACACTGGAATTGATGCCAACAGTTTATAGTCATTTAGAATAAAACTCAATTATGGCAGTAGAACAAAAGGGCAATAAACGAAAGTCATATGGAACAAAAGATCATTTGTTGTTAAATAAAGTCATAGTGGAGAACTGTAAAAAGGGGAAAAATCTAAGTAGGGCATGGACTGACTACAAAAAAGCATTTTATAGCATCCCTCATTCATGGATAAAAAATGCTTAAAAATGTATAAGATAAACCCTACACTGATCGACTACATTATAGTGATCATGAAACAGTGGCAGACCACCTTGCAATTAAGCCATGATAAAGGGTAATTGTTATTCCAGAGATAACAATTCAAAGGGAGATATTCCAGGGTGACTCTCTGTCACCGTTGCTATTCTGCCTTGCCCTTAATCCATTAATCTGTTTACTCAACAGTTTAGGCCATGGCTATAATCTGGCTCCTAGAAAACAACAAAGTGTAAAGACTTCTCACCTTCTCTTTGTCAATGATTTAAAACTGCATAGCTCATCAGATGAGAAAGTGAAAGCACAACTGCAAGATGTCAAAACTTTTTCAGATGATATAAAATGTAATTTGGTCTTGATAAATGTGCAAAAACAACCTTTAATGCAGGAAAACTGCAATGCCAGGAAAACATCAGTTTGGGACAAGAATGTGATATAAAAGAACTTGAGCAAGAAGGAGTGTATAAATACTTGGGAACTGATGAAGGATCAACAATAAAACACGAACAAATGCAAATAAAACTTAGTAAGGAATACTTCAGAAGACTTAAATTAATCCTGAAAACAGCACTGACGTCTAGGAACAAAATCCAAGCTATAAACCAATTTGCTCTTCCTGTCCTAACTTACAGTTTTGGAGTGACTGACTGGCCCCAAAACATGTTTGATAGATTAGATAGGAAAACAAGAAGGATGTTTCATGCTCACCAAATGATTTATAAAAATCAGTGCATACCAAGATTATATATTCCCCATTCTGAAGGAGGGATGGGCCTCCTTGAAATTGATTATATGTATAGATCTGCAGTCGTGGGGCTCCACACATATCTGCTGACCTTTCAAGACCCAAATGTAGTGAAAGTTTTGAAACATGAGGAGAATAAATCTAAGATGACTTCTCTGCTTAATTTAGCAGAAGCTTATTGGCGTCAAGCAGGAATGGAAATCAAAGCAGAAGTAGATAAAAATCAGGCAGCAAATGAATGTGCCAAAAAACAAAAGAAAGAATATAAGGTGAAGGATCTGATGAAAAGGCAAGAAATGTGGAAAATGCATAAATATAGTTGCAAGTATAGACTGCGGTGGTGGTGCTGCAGTAGCATTGTCGCCTCACAGTAAGACGTTGTCCTGTTCGATTCTCAGCTAGAGCGTCTTCTGTGTGGAGACATGGGTGAATGGGTGTACCTTCCTTGAAGGTTGTGCATCAGGGCCGGAAACTCGGCACATAAAAATCTACTGCCAATCATTAGCGGACCGGAGTTCCGCTGTGGCAGCCCCTAACCGGGAAAAGCCGAAAGACACAACAACAACAAAAGAGTTGCAAGTATAGAAAACTTCTGGAGGAACCTCATGTTGATCAGGAATGAACACAGGAATGGTTAAGGAGAGGCGAATTCAAACCAAGAGATGAAAGGTTAATATTGGAGGCCCAAGATAGTGGTCTGCGTATACGTTGGTTTACAAAGCCCATTGAACATGTGGAAGAAACAGACAAATGAAGGTTTTGTAAAACCGAATTGGAAACAGTTGCACACCTCATTGCTGGTTGTGACATACTAATGGCAGAAGGACTGTATACTGAAAGGCATAATAATGTGGCTTGACTGTTGCACTGGGAATTGTGCAAACATTAAGGTATTGAAGTGGCCCAAAAACACTGGAAATATGAGCCACAAAGCATCATAGAAAATGAAGAAGTCTACAGCACATGGGATCATCCCTTACCAAAAATTCAAAAGATAGATGCTAGAAAACTGGATATAGTGGTCCAAGAAAAGAAGACAGGAGTAGCATTGATCATTGAAATTGTCACACTCAGTGACTACAGTGTCTTACATACAGACAGTTACAAAATCATAAAATACCAGGATCTGCAGGCAGAAATGAGAGCAATGTGGAAGAAAGATACCCAGACAGTTCCAATAGTAGTAAGAGCAACGAGTCTTATAAAAAATAATTTACAATCGTATTTAGATATGTTACCAATACATGTAACTCCATACGAAATGCAGAAGGAGTCATTACTGGGCACATTGTGGGTGCTGCCAAGAGCACTACTGGCTGACATCAAAGATTGAAACAATACTAATTTCATGAACTTTAATCATACTTTGACTTAGGAATGGGGTCCATTCCTGTCATGGTATTAGAAACCCAAAAGTCTTGGAGAAATTAAAAGAATGATATATTACAGTAATCCTTACAGTTAGTGTGTAGCTTACAGACTTACCTTGTGAATCCAACAGTTGAGAGAACTGTAGTTCAGGACTGACTCTGTGTGATGCAAGCAGTACACAACCAATACATGTTTAGGTACAGGTTGTGTGGGTTGCCTGACATCAACATGTTTACTATATGTATGTGAGAAGGACTAAGGTGCCAGTCCCTAGGGCTATAAGTTGCCAGTGAATGTGCTATGTGTTGTCTCTTAGCCAATGCCAGGGCATACTGGGCACACCTACGTCTACCTACAGGGACATCATCAGGGGGCTCCTCCTTCAAGTCCTCTTGTGAGTGTGATTGTGGTGACCTAGGTACTGGTGAGGGGCTGTGTATCCCTTCTCTTTGCTGATCCTGCTGCAGATGTTTCTGCAGGATCATATTGCATACCATGGCACATACTGTGAACACATGTGCACATGTGACTGGAGAGTATTGCAGTGTTCCACCAGATACATCAAGACACCAGAACCATGACTTCAGCAGCCCAAACACTCACTCTATGATGTTCCTAGTTTGTGTGTGTGCCTCATTATAGTGTTCTTTTGTGGGTGTCTGTGCATTTCTGATTGGTGTCATCATCCAAGGTTCCAGGGCATAGCCAGCATCCCCAGTAAATGGCAGTGTGGATGTCCCCCCTAGCAAACATCTGGTACAGCTACATGGATGGGAGGGGGTGGCATAATGGTTAAGGTGTTTACCTTATAAAGACAAGGTACGGGGTTTGATTCTCACATAAGGGAAATAGCTAGGCTTCAAATGGTTCACAAGGGCAGTTAGCCTAGTACTAATTTATGAACCTATGACTATATGGGAGTCATGATAACTGCCAGGGCTGCCAGCACACACATTCATGATAATGCCCTGGGTATTGGATATGACCCGGCAGTTCTTGGAATGGTACCTCTTGTGGTTGACATAGATTCTACCCTGCTCAGTGGGTGGTGCCTTGATGTGTACATGAGTGCAATCTATGGCACCCAGTACCTCAGGGTAGTGTGCTACATGGTACAAGTGTTGCATATTGCTGGCCCTCACCTCATGGGTGAGGACAAAATAAATGTGCTCCCGAGCATGTGGAAGCATGGCATCCAGGAAATGGTGGAGTACCCTGGATACAGTTGCCTGTGAGACCCCCATCATGTCCCCAGTTGGTCTTTGGGAGGTACAGTACCTGTGGCTATCATCCTAAGGGGTACACACACCTTTGTTTCCACTGGGATGGGTTCCCCTTGGTTGGCTCTGGGTCTGAGTTGAGGGAGGCAGAGCTCAGTGAGCTCTTGTAGTATGTCCCTGTCCACTCAGCAGCACCAGCAGCACCACTAACTTCGGCATATAGCACATACAGATGTAGCAGACCTGCAGCAGCCCCTTGCAGTCTTTCACTTAAAATTCCCAAGTCTGTATTCTAATGGTGCAGAGTATGGGTGAAAAATCAGAATGTAGGGTGTATGCATACTTTATAGTGCTCTACTGTAGGAATGACAGTGTCAGCATTGCTATTGTCCTTAAATTAAGAAGGGCTAAATTATAAATTATAAAATTATAATTTATAAAACTACAGTTTTTATGGCTGAGTCCATTTTATACAACAGATAGCTTTATTTATTTATCAACTAATAAATTTCATCACTTTTTGTAGGCATTTTTTGCATAAAGTGTATTGAACACACACACTGTGATTTTATAGGTTCTATTTATTCATTTACCCACTTTAACATAGATTTTTAAAAAAGATTTTTAGGATTGATTAATGATGCATTAATGTTTTTCAATGTTTTTTAATGTTTATCAATGTTTCTTAATGTTTTTTTAACATTTTATTGTTCTACAGAAGTGTTTTTATCACTGCATGGCTTACAATTTTTTAAGAGCATGGCTCAGTGGTTCTGTTTGCACTAGGTTACCAATTAACAATGTATTTGCCTATTAATTTATTTGCCTATCAACTAAGCTGTTAACACATTTGATCATGTGATATTATTACTTGTAGTATATAAATCTGTGTTTTTGTGAGTGCAAATTCATCTTGAAAAAGCCTGGTACTGATCCAGACGAAAGCGCTTGATCTCATATGTTTTTCGTCTTTTATTTTGAATAAATTTGGCAGTGAGCTACAGTTGAACTGGTTCGCTTTTCTCCTTTGCTCTGGATTTTGGTATTTATTGGTTTGGAGTTTTTTTTTTGGTTTCTTCGGCTCTACTATAGGTGCTGACTTTGTGATTGGCTACCTATGATGCATTCCACCTGCCTAGTATATCATTAACATTGTTTACTGGCCCTAGTTTAAGTTAAACAAGGGCCACAAGTAATTAATACAGCATTGCTTTTTAGATACTCTCAGCAATGCAGCACAGGTAAACAGAGCTTAGCAATCACTGGACACTGCCCCACAAACTTTCCAGGCTCAGCACAGTGGCATGGCACACAAACATGTGGAACACATGCACCATGGGTAGACATAGCTTAGAAGTCAGTGGAAACATCCCCCAAACTTTCCACCCTCAGCACTGCAGCACGCCGAGCAAATAGGCACAGCTAAGCTGCGATCAGCTTAGCGGGTCTTCAACACACCCTCTCCTGATGTCAACCACCTCCTCTGTGGACATGAATATGGTTCTCTACCTACACGGAGGGGATATGCAGACTTGAGTACCCCATTTTGCTATTCAGTAACTCTACCTCATTTGCATAGTTTGCATAGAGATCCATGCTCACAACCTGCAAACTACACACTTCCAAACCCTACTACTTTAGCAACAGCACCAGTGCACCACTGTAGATGATCCAATCAGGTTCCAGTAATACATTTCTGTATCATAATACTGATTTGTTTTTTCCACTTTTTTTTAATATATAAGGCATGTTTCCTCACTGTGGCGTGCCGCACAAACATGCCCAGATTATTAAAAAAAATTTTTATATTAACATATTTTCCTGTAATTTTTATGACACATGGAAGATAGTTTCACTCATTTCTGCCTGTAGTATGCCATTTCTGTCCATCTATATACATTTTTACAGCCCTTTTTGACTGTCTACATTCAAATTCTGTGTACACTGTGGACACAGACAGGGGATCTGCAGGGCTACCTATCTGCTTGCTGGATCACTCTACTTGCCTCATTTGCATGAGATTCACCTCTTTATGATGTGATTTGTATACCGCAGAACTTCCCGTGTTGGTGAGTGCATGTGTGCCACCCAGCAGTGTTTACTGGATCACAAACCTGCTTACTTTCGTGTAAGAAACATGGCACAATGCCTACATGGTAAAAAAGACCATGTAGGCTTTATTAAATTCCCCCCATAATTTTCTCATTTTTCTTAATATCTCAACAACCAAGTAACACAGACATAATTCCTTAGCCTTATATGAAAGCTCTCAGCTAGGTGAATAAAATACTGCTGACAGTATATGTGTAACTTGAGTGGTTGCTGAGATATTGTAAGTCGTTTACAAAAAATTACAAACATAATACTGTGTTTACTATGTATTATAAAATTCAGTTTAAGTCCTAGAACCTAAAGCATACTACCACTATAAAAATTGTTTGCACTGAAGGGTTTGCATTTATACTTCTTTCATAAGCACTGTGGTTCCAGAGATATGAACACTTGTTTGAAATGTGAGGACATAATTTGATTCTGGCAAAAAACTTAGGCTCCTCCCATTGGAAGTTACAGTGCAAACTTTCTGAGCTCCATTATACTGAATGAGTTAATATATATTTTACATTCAAGCACAGATAACAATATCTAATATCCTCACATTGTCCCTATCAGTTGATCGAGTTTTCAGAAACTCGAAATTCATACAGTCGAGACCATGTGATTGAGTTTTTTAAAACTCAAAGCTTTTGAATGGAGATCTCGGTACATTGCGGATCTGGAAATTTACCCTTTTCCTCACTGTAGTGAGATGTTGGAGTTGGTATATTTAATTTGCAGAGGGTGTGAGGGGCAGGGGTGCTTCCCCCCTGCAAAAATGTAAAAAGGGTAGATTTTTGTGTTTTTTTTAATGTTTGTGTTTTCTGAAACTCAGTCATATGGTCTCGATTGTGTGAAGTTCAAGTTTCTGAAAACTTGATTATCTGACATAGACCCATATACACACATATATATATATATATATATATATATATATATATATATATATATATATATATCTTCTTCTTTTGTTTTTTTTTTTTCCTGGTTAGGGATCGCCACAGCAGATCACCTGTCCTCTCATGATTGGCAGTGGAGTTTTACAGTGTCGAGTTGCCATCCTGGTGACCAACCTTCCACAGAAGGTACACACATGCACACACTAACACCTAGGGCCAATTTAGAGTGTCCAATCCACCTACAGCATGTCTTTGGGATGTGGGAAGAAACCAGAGCACCCAGAGGAAACCCACGCGACCACAGGGAGGACATGCAGACTCCACACAGAAGGCACCCCAGCTGAGAATCGAACTGGAGAACCTCTTGCTGTAAGGCAGCAAAGCTAACTGCTGTACCACCGTGGCTGCCCTATATATATATATATATATATATATATATATATATATATATATAGTTAGATATAGATAGGTTTAGATATAGTTATAGACAGATATTGCTACATATTGTATATTCAAGGAAAGAGTATAGGACTTATGAAAAGCACAGGTTTATTCAGTAATCCACATAGTCCAATAAAACAAGATAATTACCATCTTGGCTTCCAGTTCAAAAGAAACACAATCCCTTTAATTACTTCTCACTAACAGTGCCCACTGCATACAGCCTCTCCATGATATAGGCTGTGTTTTTAAAAATAGAAAGTCAAAAGCTGAAAACCTCTTCTTGGCCCAGTTTTCAGCTCTATAAACAGATTTACTATGCAGAGGGTAGCCCTGACTGGGCTCTCATACTCCACACTTCCAGGGACGTCACTCAAATGATCTTCCAGATAAGGAAGTAAATTCCTGATTTTACCCAAGGATACTCCATTTTGTACCCCAGTACTTAGTAATTGATGCCTTGTTATATGATTTGGCTAATGCATGGTAGTTTCTGACTGTAACTCTGTAAGAATATTCCCACACTGCACACTGCAATACATTTAAGGACACATTACACAATTTCCTAATTAAATATACACTACACATGTTTCATGGTCTGTAGGTTACAACATGTAAAGAGTAAATTAATAAATGATTAACTGTGAGACAATCAAAATGTGTACAGTTGTGTCATGCACTGATAAACTTAGGGGACATTACCCTCTCAGATGTTATATATTTAAATTTAAAAGTAGCAAAAATAAGAAGGTATAGCTAGACATCAGAAATGTAATAGAATTCAGTGATACCAGCTAAAAATACTGTAGTCGTACAATCTAAGTGTGGAAACTGGTACAGTATAAACATTAACCTGTGCATTTATAAACATTTATTTATTTATTTACTTACAGTTTCTTAACCAGGTAGGCAAGCTGGTCTATTGATCCTTTTCAATCATGACCTGAGTATCGCAGTACAAATATCAGTGGAATATAAAATGCACAGTAAACAGTAAACATATAGTAAATCAAATTCAATGATTTTAGCACTTAAATACACTGTAGTATAAAAAATAGACATTTCTATTTAAGAAATTCATCAGCAACCTATTTAGAAAGTGACTGTGATGTTAAAAGATTGTGTATAACTCTACATTGGTGTTAACAACTGCAGGGGTTAGCCAATGCCTCACAAGCAAGTGCACCTAGATTCCTTCTGCAAATATTTAACAAGATTTTGTTTTAATGTTTTGGTTGTTTCAAGATGTCTTATGTCCATATGTAGTTGATTCCATGTGGCAGGTTCCAGTCTTAAAGGGCTTTTTCTTCTATGGCTAATTCGAATCCAGGTCTGAGCAAAGTGGGAGAAGTTTCTTGGGTACTTCAAAGGATGTAGTTTTGTTCTTTAATCACCAGACTAAATGCAGTACATAGAGAAGAAAATGCCATAATATTTTTTAGTCTGTTATGCCTGCTCTGACAAATTGTTTTGTAATACAATGATTTATGCTAAAATTGTCAGGTTACTGACTCAATTAACAGTTATATTTCCAGTCATAATGGTATTGAGCTGAACTATGATAATAGACTAGGTATGTCTCGGGACGCTGCACAGTGTGTGTGCTTTCTACTAACAGTACTATTTGTTGGAGGCTCTGGGTACCAAAACTCACCAATGTTAATCAAGATGGAAGCAAACAAACATAACTACTGCTAAACAAATATCTTCTTTCCATGCAAGGTGGAAAAAAGTGACTTGGCTGCATAATCCAATCCAGGGTTGTAGTACAGCATGTTCATGCTCTAACTGGCTCTTTCAAATGGTGAGATCAGACATTTCTTCGTATGAGAGACCAAGCTTGGATAATGAATAAGATCACTTACTTTGTTTGGATGGGAAGATAGGGGCTAATACAACAAAATAATGATTGGCAAAATCAGAATTCACCAAACAATTAGCACACCCATGATAATGGACAGCAGTGAGCTGATATGCACTTAAGTCAAGCATGTGTTGCAGGTCATAATGGCAGTATGAAGTGGCATTTGAAGGGACAAAAAGATTGTTTACAATAAGACTTTCCATGGAGTCACTTCTAATTCAGAAATTACTCTGCCTGCATCACGTAATAGGTAGCTTTATTACAATTTTAACAGTAGATATTTATACAAGTTTGTGATTTAAAAAGTTGTATTAGTTATCATAGTGATTATATTACAATATATTATATTATATTGTATATTATATTATATTATATTATATTATATTATATTATATTATATTATATCGTATTATATAATGAGAAAACTAGCATCCCTGCTAATTACATTATGGACAGCACCCCCCCTAAGTGTAGACCCAGTGGTATATGATCTGGGTACTCGGGTTGATGGCAATCTGAACTTTGATTACCATGTATCCATAGTAGTAAGGAAATCCTTCTGTGTGGTGCTCTTATAAGTAAAGGCTTTGCATCTAGATCTAAGGATGTTATAATTCCATTATACCTGGCCCTCATCAGACCAACAATTGAGTACAATACCCCCTTCTGCATGCACTTCACTAGACACCTAACAACTGGAGAGATGACAGAAGTTTCTCACCAAGAAATTACAGGGTACACAAAACAAGTCTTAAGTGAAACGACTGTAGGCCCTGTCACTGCATTCTGTCTCCTACAGGTTGCTAAGGGGTGACCTGTGTCTGGCTTACAGGGCAGTGTCTGACCCAGCCCTGATGAAAATGTTATGCATTTGTGAATCAAACTGTAAGAGGGTCACTTGCTTCAGGGATGTTAACCTAGACTCTGACATGAACAGGTCATGCTGGAGAGATAGATACATCTCCCAGAGAGACTGCCACTTCTCTGAAATGAGCGTCCAATTCAAGTGAAACAGTGCTACTCCCAGACCCTCTTCAAACGCAACCTAGATCAATGGATGGGTGACCGCATATTCAATCCTGGGGTAATGCTCATGTCCCCTCCTGGACAGAGGAAGTATTAAATACCATAGACCCTTACCTCTAGGTACTTCACTCACCTAACCACTGACAATTGGGGAACTTGCGATAAATATGGCTAGGCTTGTAAGGGCTCTAGGACCATTAACCCAGTAACCTCCTATGAACCTATATTATCTTGCATTTGTTTGATGGCAGAAGGAAAGAATGAGAATATATTGTTTTCCTTTTACAATCCTTCATCCATTCCTTCTTTTATCTTTTTTCAACCTGTCCAAAATACTCTTGAATGCCTCTATGATTCCTTCTCCACAACCTAGTCCATAAGTCTATACCCTGCCTCCACACCCATTTCCATGACAAAAGGTACTTCTGCAGATTCACGGAATAGCTGGTCTCTACAATGAACTGCAGCTGCCAACGTTCTTCCTAATCACACAACCTTTGTAGATCCTTTCTTTGATTCTTCTACCAGCTTCTTCTGCTGCACCTACCTTTATTGCAGAAGTTTGCTACTTGCTGATGTGGTCATTTGCAGATGCTTGTTTCAGGTGTTAACTCATCTTTGGCCTTCCCCACAGACTGGTATTTTACAAAGTTACATTTTGCTTTTTATTCTTTTCACTTTTAAATCTGCTATCCTCTGTTGTTCACATTAGGAGAAGCTTACAGTATCACTACCATGCTAATGACACAATGCTTTATCTCTCCTTCGCTTAGGATTCCTGTTGGTTTTGGATTCTCATTCAACAGATCTATTTTATGGTCTACAGACTTCCTGTTTTTTCTTCTTCTTCTTCTCTATTTAACTTTTGATATATAGCAGGCATATTAGTTTAACTATTCTTTTCCTGGAATTCTGAATTTTCTAAGTGATCCAACCCACAATGATTTTAATGGTCACACAAAGCTTTCGAGTATAACTCTTCATCAGAGTATAAAAACAACATCCTAGATAGGATCTTTTATAAAACCATACAAACAATCCACTCACACTCTTAATTTGTTGACAATATTTACAGTTAAATTACATTTAAAGTGTCCTTCTTATAAAAATACACATAGCATCAGAAATAAAAATTAAAAAATAAAAAGTAAAAGACAGTTAGACTTAGCTAATCAGTTACTCAACTCAGACCCAACTTGGCATTACTTATATTAAATCATGTCTATCTTTTAAAATTGGTTTAATACTAACACTAGTGTTGAGCCCAGGAAAGCTATCCACTCGAAAATAATTTATCCACCTATATCTGTCAGTTCAGTTTTATTTATAATATTACTACCACTGGGATTTTCGTACACCACTTGTAAAATTCTAAACTTAAATTTATGCAGTGGCCCATTAACAGATATATGTTTAGCCAATGCATTTGCTAGAATACTTCTTCGAACATCTGATTAATGAGAACTAATTCTCTCTTTTAGTTTTTTATTCATCTTTCCAATGTAAAAACAACTACAGTGGGTGCAATTGGCGAGATAGATCACATCTGCTGTACTACATGTACCCCTGGCCATAAATGTAAACACTTTACCACTTAATGGATGTGTAAAGGAGACATCAGTATTAATATCAGTACAGTGTATACAATTCAGACAGGGTATTGTCCCTGATTTACTTATAGGGGTCTTAGTAATTTTACTTTTATTAACATCTTTATAACATAAATGCTGTTTAAGATTACTTTCTCTCTTAAATGTAAATCTTGGTCTCTGTCCCACTATCTCATTGATTTTCTGGTTAGATGTTAAAATAGTCTAGTTTTTCCTAATAATATTCTGTACAATGTCTGTATGTCTATTGTACTTCATTATATAATTAATCACATCAGTAGACCTTGGCCTAGCTAATTGAGTATTATTGAAGTCATCATTTACCCCCAACAAGTAGGGCTTGGCTGTACTATCTCTCAAGTGTATCACTTCACTCTTAGACTCCCCAATAATACTACTATCGTAACCCCACTTTCTAAAGTCTAATGCCATCTCTTCCATCTCCCTATGCAATATACTATCTCTGGTGCTTAGTCTACTTGCCCTCATAAATTGACTCTTTACTACATCTTAAATATGCATTTCGGATGCATGCTTGTTGAATGAGCATACTTTATTGCTTAAACACTTTTCCTATGAATAGTAGTACTAAAAGTATCATTTTCTTTTGAAACAGTAATGTCCAAAAAATGTATAGAATCCAAAGAAAAATTAAGTTCAAATGACAAAAAATCTGTAGTAGAATGCAAATATTCTCTTTTTTTTTTCCAAAATCTCTTTATTTCAATTTTCTTTTTTCAAATAACAATACGGTAACTCAAAAATACAAATAAACAATACAAATACCTATCTAAAGAAAACAGACAACAATCTCGATCTGAGAAAATTATACGCACATATATATATATATATATATATACACACAAGAAGTCACTACATCGTCAAGTAAAGTATGAGAATTCTTATGTTCATTTGGTCTCATAAGGGATAGTTAGAATGGGGATAGTCTATATATAAAGTAAAAATAGAAATGTGACCATTTATTTGTATGTTTAGGGAAAATATTTAGTTACACATATACTAAGAAAAGGGAGAAGATGTAAGAAAGTCTGGTTATACTACATTCATTTCTTATTTAAAGGTTAGCTTTTCATGACAATTTGTAAGCAAATTTTATTTGTCAAGAATTATATCTAGCAAGTAACCCCAATATTTTTGATAATAGCATTTGTTTTTTGTTTTTGAATAAAATAATTTGTGAGACGAGATATATCTGATAGCAAGATTGCTAAAATGTTCCCATGTAATTGGTGTCATGACATTCCAATTCTTTGTAATAAAGAATTTAATAAGGGCACACATCGTAATAAAAACATGTTTTAATATTTTTGGGAGTTGATTGATTTTAATGCACAATATAGCTTTCTCCCAAGTAATGGTTGATTTTTCATATCCCATCTTCTCTAATCTTACTCTCAAGGAACACCATAAGTTGTGTATCTTAGTACAGTTCCACATGACATGTAAAATATCAGCTGTTTGATCTGGACAATGGGGACATATGGTTGAAAAGTTAGGATTGAATTTATTTAATTTAGATAAGGTATAATATAGATTGTTATTTACCATGATTTGTGTATATAACAGCTTCTTGAAAGGAAAAAATTTGATTGTATTTTCAATGGCTAGTTTCTTATTTTCTTCAGTCAGTGATTGATTTTTCGTTTGCCAATAGTTTGAAAATAATAAAGAATTCTGATGTTTTGCACTCATTACAATTTTATAAGTCCTAGAAATTGTTCCCCCTTTAATCGCAAGATTTTCAAGTATTAATTTAACTAAATCTATGTTCTGCAAGTCAGTGTGTATTTGTGAGAATTTAGTATTTATAAGATGATAAAGTTGGTTAAGGATAATATTATATTTCATAGGAAGTTTGAGTTCAAGTCTCATTTGCCTCGTGTTAGAGTCTTTCCATTGGTATATATCCCATATTGTGTAGTCTTTTATCAGGGGGTAGTTTATTAGATTTACTGGTTTATTATTTATTAGTAAATTAGGATTTAGGTGTAACGGTTGTATAAGGGCAAAAGGGTCAGCTAATTGCAATGATTGAAATAGTTTCTGAGTTGTAAGAATCATGTTTTTAATTAGTGGGTGTAAATTCTTTGTGTATATGCTAGCCTGGTTTAAATTCAAGAATGGTAAGGATTTGCATTAAACAAATGCAAATATTCTCTAAAAATATTAAGCTGACAACCATCACCTTTCCAGAGCATAAAAGTATCATCCACAAAGCATTTATAAAACAGGACATCTGTGTTTTAAAAATGTTTGTATTATCACAGAATATATATTGTTCTTCCCATCTAGCTAATACAATATTAGCATAGGTATTGACGACAGGAGTTCCCATCACCACCCCTTGCTGTTGGTGGTAAAAATTATCACCAAAACAAAACACATTGTTTTCCAAGACACATTCTAATATCTGGCATAGTAGTTCAATTTTAGAGGTACAAAAATCACTCTGTAAAATTAGATATTCCCTAACTGCTTCAACACCATAAAAGTTTGGAATAACTGTGAAAAGAGATCTTATATCCATTGTTACAAGCAGAACATTTGTCATCACATTAACCAAGCACCATTCTTTTAATGAAAGCAAAAAAATCACAAGTGTCTTTAAGAAAACTATGACTAAACTTCAAAAGAGGGGCTAACTGATTATCTAGATATTTCAAAATGGCTACAGTAATCCATTTCTTGCCAGAAACTATAGGTCTCATAGGGGTTACACTCAAAGATTTATGAATTTTCAGTAGTCCATATATAAACAGAATAACTGGGTTGGCGAAATACAAATAGTTATATGGTTCTGAATTAATGCTACTCTCCATTAGCAGGTCATAAAGAAAGCTTTTCACCTTGCCAATAATCATATTAACGTATATCTTGTTGACCAGGGCAAAAGTTTGAACATTAGACAGAAAATCATTCATCCAAATAAAATACTGAACTCTACTCATTATTACAATCATACCGCCTTTATCGGCAGGCTTAATAATTATATCCTCATTCATACATAACGAGGTTAATGCACATTTTTCTTCATTAGTCAGATTAAAAAAAAGTTTACTATTCTGTCTAAAAAAAGCTTCATATATTTCCTTCTCGCACATATTTGTAAATGCTTTTACTACCGGAGTACTATAAAAGTACTAGCACGTTTAAGAGTCATATCATTAGATGCATTATTTCTAAACAATAATTTTAAATCCAATGACCTCACAAACATTCTCAAGTCCATTAAAGGAGTACAACAGGTTTCCCTAATGTATTCCTCAACTTCATGGCCCTTTTCCTCCCTATTTCCATTGTCCTCTGTAAAGCAACAACAATAAAGCATTTACAATTTTTATAATTCCCCTTATTTCTGTAACAGAAGCCTACCTTCTCATACTGTGATGGTTTCACTTACAAAATGATTCTCTCACATTTGAATAAAGCTTGCTGGAGTAGCCCAATTACTGACATCATCGAAGCCAGGCAGTGCAGGTACTTTTTTTTTTTTTAATCAGTTCCCTCCCCCAAAGTAACATCACCACAGCCATCATCTGATTCTAACTAAAATAATAAGACCCACCCATTCTGTGATGTCATGGCTCCCTTGTCCTTCCTCCAGCCTGAGTGCTGTTCATTTTATTCAGTAGTAGGGTAGTAACACCGATGTTTGGAAACACAGAAATTTGGTATGCATACTTGTACATTCTGCATGGCAAATGATGCTTAGGTGGTGTATCGCTTGCATACTTCTCTGTTGTATTTGCACCAGATACTGCTAGTGTGCAGTGCGGGAATAGAAAGATTAAAACATTACCCTGGTATCAGAGGTGGCAGTGCAACATATTCATAGTGGCTTAACATGAGAGTAGCTCTACGCAAGCACCAAACCTGAACAAGCACCTAGAATTATTCAGTGCAGCTTCCACACCTTAAGTCTGAAAATGAATTCACATACTCACATGAACAGGAGTAGCTGCATATTGATGGCTAAAGGTGTATGGGCATGTTGGGTGGTTACTACACTGCAAAACTGGTATGTAATGGCGGAGATATTTGGAAGGCATGAGCAAACACACCAGTATATTAAAGCCATAGCACCAATTGAACTGGAGGCTGGCAAATAGATTTAGTAAGGGATTTTGTCCATGCACGAATATTTCAACAGTTATTCTTTGCAGTGGCATCCATTATCTGATTAAAGGTAAGTTAACCTTGATGTCCTTTATTTAAAAGAAAAATCAATAAAAATTTTACTTTGTTATAAGTGACTTCTGGACACAAGAAAAAGGAAGGGGAAAATATAGCAATGTGGTTTGTATGTACAAAGACAAATCCAGGGACACTGCAAAAGGTTTTTTTTTGCAAACCAACCAGTGGAGTAAAAACATATGAAGGCAAACACTGCATACCAACACACTTTGCACATGTAAATCTCAATTTTTAACAAGGTGGAAGAAATTAATAAAGATCTAAACTGGTTAATAGTATAAATGTTTTATTCTTTAGCTCCTTGGTGCAAGACCTTACTGGATGTGATTGCAGTCAAGTAAGGCCATGGCTATAGTGCAGCAACAAAATGTCCCCTCTAACAAAGGAAATGCTAGAGCAAAGATTAAATTACATGAGTCAAGCACCCTGCTGAGATCTGCCAATCAAAGGAATTACCAGGTCAAATTACCCTCAGGACTTTAACAGCTAGGGAAGCTACGTGTTATGGGGGAGGGGAGAAGTAAATGGACTGGAATTCATTGTCTCAAAAATTAGTGCCATTTAAACTAAATTAGAAAAAAAGGCAGCAGTAAACAGCACTTTGAGTGTCTTCTGTGGCATTTGCACTGTTTCTGTTTTAAGTAGTCATCTAGCAGCAGGGAATGTTACTTATACTGTTCTATTTTACTCAGTACTTTGTACGTATGCAACATCTATGAAATGATAGGAACTTTAGGCAAATGGAGGCCTGCATGATGTAACATTTTTGAGCCAAACAATAATTTCTGGGATATTGGATGGCAACCTGATTTATCCAAACCACGTCAATATGCCAGCCTCCAGGTGGTCAGAGTCTGGAATTACATATAAAAATATTTAAAATCCTGAGTGCTATTAAAGTGTAGGAAACATCATGCCATGATGTTTTAAACATGTTTTTTGAGTCTGTGGGTGCAGTACTCCTTTAACAAATCAGTCAGATCACCAGACACAGATGGTATAAACGATAGGCCTCTAGCTAACAATTGCCTTTCATTAGCATCTAATATATAATCTGAAAGGTTCAGTACATTAGTATTACTAGCAGTTATTTCTTCATTCTCTTGTACTGTGTCTTCTGGCCTACCTTGACGAACATCTTTTGTAAATTTTCCTCATCTTCTATTTTGTTTCTAGAACATTTTCTGTTTGTACTTCTCCCCCTGCTTCTCTCTCTCACTGCAATAGATTGCTGTAGTGAGAAGCATGTTTGCAATAAAAAATTCAATTTAGGAGGTACTGTTGTACTGCTTTTTTCTTTCCCATTCTGTTTTATCAGTTTGTAGAATATTTTGCGAGGGGGCTGTAAAAGTATCCAGCTCCGAGACAACCTCTCCGCACTTTGCCATAACAGAGCCGGTAGGCAGGGCTGCCTCAATGCTGTTCAACAATTGGTAACTCTCCTTAGCAACACAGCCATTCATATTCAGGACTCTTTTTTTCTACTTACTTGCAATAATTTAGGCCAGAAAATTATATTTTTGTTATTGAAATCATTGATATCATGAATCAGTTTACGCTTTTTAATTACTCACCTTCCATGTTACTTTATACTGCTCTGCAGATTCATTTGTCAGTCACTTTCTCCAGCATTTTCTCATTGTGTGACTAGAGTTTGATACTTCTGTACTGCCCAGACTTGGCAATGTTCCTTTTATTTTGTACATCTGCATTAGAATGCATCTGGGGTACCTATTTCTCTCTATATTGCCTGAGTACCCTCGGAAACCATTTCTTCTGTAACTCACATAACATCTTGATCATATCTGCAGTCACTTCAGCTAAGCCTTCTGCTTTCTCAGACTTTATTCTCCTTAATAGTGCTCTTGCTTACTCTAGGGTTCTCCTAGGGTGGAATCTTCTTCCTCTTTCATTGTAGGCTGTTTATGGGACAATGCAGCTCTTTTTTTGGGGGGGGGGGGTTCTTCTTTCAAAATCTTTTGGAAGTACTCCTTCCAGTTGCTTTTCATGTCCTGTAAACTGATGAGCAGATTGCAGATCATATCCCTTATGAATGATGTCTGTTGACTATTTTCTTAATGTTTCTGTTTTTGCTTCACCACTTGATAGAGTTTCTTTGTGCCATCTGTTCAGCCACTTTCCAGAGCTGGTAGAATACCTTTGATGCCTTGTTCTTTTCTGTTGTGACTGTTCTAGGTTTCTTTGTTAACCAAATGGTATTCCTGCTTAGTCTGGTCCATATTTTCTACCTCACAGTTTTTCTTGCACCCCTTCTTTCTTTTGACTACTTCCAGGTCTTCTGTATTCCATTACCAGCTTTCCCTATGTACCTTATTTCCATACCTGTCTTAGCTGCTTGTATGTTCCATAGTCTTCACATAGTCTGTTTTGAGATGCTATCACTTTTCTTCAACTCTTCCTATCTCCAATTCTTCATAGGTGCTAGATTTGTATTTTTGAACACTTGTGCTTTCAGTCCAATCAGCTTCCATGTCTTCAGCCTAGTCTCTGTTGATCTTAGAGCCTTCTCTGACCAGTGCTTGCAGCTGATTGTGACAGCCATTGGTTTATGCTGTGGGCCAACTGTTTCACTGGGGATGACTTTGCAATCTCTGATTCTACTCTAATGCTTTTTTTTACTATAAGGACGTCTAGCTGAATTGCTTCCACTCTTGTTTGTGATCTTGTGACTGTTAGTGAACCATGTGCTTTCCTCCATCAAGCTGTTTGCCAGAGAAAAGTCTAGACTAGACCCTCCTTTTTTATTCTAGTTGCATCACTTATGTTCACGCAGGCAGCTCTCATACCCTGTTCAGTTTGTCCTAATATAAGCATTCAGGCCCCCCTTTCTCAACACCAACCCATGTTGTCCTTTCCAAAGTATTTATAAACAGATACAATGGAATCTGTACAATTTGCTTAAAATGAACCCAGATTAAAATCCACTCTCACTGGAAACTTCTCTGTGAATCTGAATCCTGCTCACACTTTTGTCATTGGGTCCTTGTATATAGCCTTCACTTATCCCACCAATGCTTCTGGGAGTTTGAACACAGGACTGTCTAAATCAGCTTTCTCTGGACCTTGTCATATGCTTTTTCCAATTGTAGGAATGCCCAGTTGGGTTCTTTCCTCATCTCTGGCTTCTTTTCTTGTATCTGTCTCAGTGCAAACATCCGGTCAGTTGTGCTGCATCCTCACTGAATCCAAACAACACATCTGCCATCTTACTTTCTGATAGGGTTACCACCTTTTCAAATGCTCAAAGTGGGACATTTTGTGTAGAAACACGAGATTATGTGGGACAAAACATACCCAAGGCCAGTGCAAAGGACAAAACTTCACTTTTTTGCCAAAATAAAAGCTTACTCGTGTAGCAGTTTAGTTGTTTTGCTATTTTATGTAACACTTAGGTATTTCAGATACAAAATTGCTGTTTTATGCAGCTATTAAAGAAAATTTAGGAAAACTTGTTGTCCTAAAATCTCAGGACATTTGCCTTTTTTTAGTTGTTTTTGCAGGACATATCTGCCTAAAGAGGGAATGTCCCTCGCAAAGTGGGACAGGTGGTAACCCTACTTTCTGATACTCTGCACATTCAGTTATCTAATGCAGTATGATAGGAGCTTGATACCTCCATAACTGTGAATACCTCTTTTATTATTGTACACTGGCACTAGAAAGCTTATTCTCCGGTCATCTAGAATATGCTTGTCTATCCATACTGGTATGAATACCACCAGAAGCCATTTCTCCCTAACTCAGCCAACATATTTTTGTAACTTACACAACATCTTGAGCATATCTGCTGCGTCCTCATCTGAGACCACTGCTTTCCTTAATTCAATTTCCTGGGTGTTCTTACTTCTCCTAGGTTGGGCTTTTCTTCCTCTTTCCACATAGGCTGTGTCTGGGACAGAACAGCTTCTGAAAGGTTTTCTTTATTGAGAAGCTCCTGGAAGTAATCCTTTCATCTGCCTTTGATGTCCTGTAGACAGGTGAGCAGGTTGCTGCTGGCCTCCCTTACAAAAGGTGTCTGACAATCTTCATTATCTTTCTGGCTTTGCCTTGCAACGATAGAGTTTCTTTGTGCCATCTTCTGAGTCACTTTTCAGTAGCTATTAGAGTGCCTCTGATGCTGTGTTCTTTGCAACTTCCTTCTTAGTTTCTTTGTCAGCCAACCAGTATTCCTTCATCGCATGGTCCCTCTTTTCTGCCTTTTTCCTGCACTCTTTTGATGACATCCTGAACTTCCCACCACCAGTCTTTCTTATGCACCTTATTTTCATGCATGGCTCAGCTGTATACCTATTTTTTTTTTCTCAAAATA
Source organism: Protopterus annectens (assembly GCF_019279795.1). NCBI lineage: Eukaryota > Metazoa > Chordata > Ceratodontiformes > Protopteridae > Protopterus > Protopterus annectens. The sequence continues at coordinate 1,299,251,115 of NC_056735.1, forward strand.
TTTTTTATTTCATTAAAACAAAATAACAAAATTTAACAATAAACATTAAAGCATTTTATATAGTGCTTATGAAAATATGTTTCAATCGTATATCTGTTCTATAGTTCTCACACTTGCTGTTTTGAGCTGCAGTTTTTCTGCCACTTCACCTATTTCTCTTCTTCTTGAGGTGCTACGAACCTTAAGGATTTCCAATAACTCTTGTGCTTTCACATCAGTCTACTTCTAGGTCCTCAGCCTGGTTTCTGTTGACTACTGCATATTGTTAGCTCTAAATAACATGAAGTTTGATTCAAGTTTTAAATTTATCACTAGATGGCAGTATAGTATAATTGTATTCCTGTTCTTTATAGAATTCAAACACTTTATATACCTAGCATCCCACAAAAGTAACTGCATGATAAATGCAGATGTGTATATATATATATATATATATATATATATATATATATATATATATATATATATATGTATATATCCATCCTCACTCCCTTTTTCCTATTTTTGCACATGGGGTCGGGGAATCACTTCAACAAAACAGTGACAATGTGTATATATGCAGGCTTGATGCACTCAAACAGTGATGATAGCGATGGGGTTATATGTGAAGGAACATGTGTTCTAGGTGAAAGTAACAGGTTGCCACAGTGAACTGAGTGCCATGTCAGCCACCAGGGGTGACATTAGGCACTAAATAGTAAAACTTTCTCACATAGCTTATGTTCGCAATGAAACAGAGATGCAAAGGAGAAATGATGCTGAGTAGTTCATCCAGCCTGGGGAAAATTAGGATACATCCCTAAATATATATGGCCCTGGTCTTGGGGGGGATAAAGCCAGACCCTAGGGCCAGTGAGAGGAGGATAGCCTTTCTCAGCAGCTGGACAGATGAATTAGCATCAGAAGTGGCACAAACTCTTACATGGCAATATAATACATGCTCCCTGTGGTCAGCTCTTTCTTGGCTTCAAGTAAGGCCCCATGCATCTGATAACAAACTGGCTTGAGACCAATGTTTGGAGAGCTTCATGGTTGCAAGACACACATGCGAAAAGCACTCAGAAAAAAAAAAAAAAAAACTTTTTGTAACAGAGCAATAGGTAGCACAGACAGGCCACATACAGAAAGGTGAAGTATATAAACACAAGGATGGCAAATAATTTTGTCCAGATTCCTTGCATACTGCTATATCATTTTAGGATAAAAGTCACTAGCATTGTAAAAGATACACAGTTCTATCAGTAGTAAAGTTAGCACAATTTTCATGGTTGTAGCTAAGTCTTAAGAAACTGATATTTTATTTTTTTTATTTTATTTATTTATTTATTTTACATTTGTTAACAGGGTTAGTCTGGCTGAGCTTTTGGCTCATTTTCAGCAGAGACCCGGGGAGAAATGCTCCTCAAGACTAGAAAACAATTTATTAAATTTTAGTAACATAGTAGTAACAATTAGCTATACTCACATTTTCTTTTGTATGGATGTGTGGCATATCACATGGTCTGTGGTCCTTCTTTCTTTGATAGTTTGCACAGGGGGTTACATTTATGAGCTGTTAATGAGCTACTTCTGCAATCAGGACTTTGATGCCCTCAACCACCATTTGTCTACTGTGTCACTCTGAGCAAGTCACATAACCAGACTGTGCTCCAGGGTAGTTCAGCTATTAGTCTGTTCTCCTCAGTGGTCTCCTGAACCATATGCCTAGAAACTACATAAGATTGTGACAGAAAATTCCTGTCTTTCCCACTACATGAACTACAGAATGAACTGGCACCCCACCTAAGCACCATGTTCAATCAAAGCCTCACCTCAGGCTTTGTGCTCACTGAATGGTGCACAGTGACAGTTATCCCACTCCACAAAGGGGGAGCCACCACGGACCCCGGGAACTACCATCCCATTAGCCTAACGAGCCTGGTCTGCAAGGCAATGGAATGTATCATCATGGAACTTATAAACAAAGACATTGGTAATCTCCAAACTCTGGATTCCACCCAGTTCAGCTTTGTAAATGGCAGATCATGTTTCCTAAGCCTGATAAACTTCTTTGAAGCAGTAACCAAAGCCGTAGACGTGGGTAAGGTGGTTCACACAGCCTATCTAGATCTCACCAAGGCTTCTGACAGCATTCCCCACTCTGGAATTATAGATAAACTCACTAAACTAGGTATAAATCCCTATGTCACAAGATGAGTTGCCAACTGGCTCACTGACAGAACCCACACTGTGAAAGTAGCAGACTCCAAATCCAACTTCATACCAGTGACAAGTGGAGTACCACAGGGTTCAGTCCTGGGACCCCTCCTGTTTGGTATCTACTTTTCTGAAGTACAGGCTAATACAGAAGGTCTTTGGCTAACAAAGTTCGCAGATGACTACAAACTAGGAGCTATAATCGAAACTCCTAACGATGTGGACATCCTACAAAAGGACCTCACAGAGAGAGATGCTTGGTGTCAAAGCCATGGCCTCAAGCTCAATGCCAAAAAGTGCATTGTCATCCCCTTTGGTAAAAACTCAGTACCCATGAGCTACCACATAGGTGGTAGTCTACTTAACACCGAAAGTTTGATAAGAGACCTTGGGACACAGGTGGACAGTAGTCTCTCCTTTGATAATCACATCGCCACAGTAGTCAGGAAATTCTTCTTCGTGGCACACCTCATCACAAAAGGTTTCTTATCCTGGAAAAAAGAGGTCATTGTTCCCCTCTACTCATCACTCATTAGACCCATTATAGATAACAACACCCCTTTTGGTATGTACCTCACAAGACATCTACAACAACTAGAAAGGAAGCAGAAATACGTCACAAAGAGGATTACCGGCCTGAAATAGATGCCCTATGCAGACCATCTCAAAAAACTCCAGCTTTACTCCGTCGCATATCGCCTACTCAGAGGCGATCTCTGCCTAACATACAAAGCTATGTCAAACCCAGAGCTGTTGGACATGCTCCACTTAAATAAATCCCAATCCCTCCGAGCTACATGCTCTAGGTAACTAAACCGTGTCACCACAATAAACAGAATATGCTGGAAGGATAGATTCCTGTCCCAGAGACTTCCCATACTCTGGAACAAACTGCCTATCTATATCAAACAAAGCTTCTCATTAGCACTCTTCAAGAAAAATCTTGATGACTGGATGGGAAATAGGAAATTCACCTCGGGGATCACCTCTGTGGCTCTGCTTGACAGGGGCACAGGAAAATAATTTTCTTGGGTGGCGAAAGCCAGAGTACCTTTTTGGCTAGGCTTATATAGGCCCTAGGGCCAATAGCCTAGTACCTACCTATGAATCTATGAACCTATGAACTTGCAGTGATGGAACTGCTGACACTCACAGGCACAGAGTTGTCATTTTTTCCATTTTTTTTTTTTTTTTTGTATAACACATATCATCTGGTCCTCTCTTAGATATGTAATATGGTCTTCCTCATAAGCAGTTACTGTCACTGCCTTCTTGTATTGTGACGTGTGTATCCAGTATAGCAGACCTTTATATTTTATGGCAGTAAGATTGATCAAAGGTACTTAATAGGGCCCCTTCCAGTGAGATTTAAATACAGTCTTCCTCTGGAATTCCTGAATAGTGCTATTTGTACTTTGGAATAAAAACTTTAATACACATGTAGTTTTGATTACTAGTGCACTGATTACCCTCCAGTATTAGGAAAAAGATATAAAGGATTATGATTGGTCTCTAATCATAACCATATTATTATTTGTTAAAAACATGAATGGCAACAAATTTGCTATCAAGGCAAATCTTGGCATCCATATCAAGAAGACATTATAAATGGTGTTATGAATGGTAAGATCTGATCATAACACAAAAAGTGCAAAGTGTTTTAGCTGCTTTGAAAGCTAGTGAAGCACTTAGTGCTGTTGTACAGGTAGAGTGTACACATTTTATTTGTCTAAGAATTCTGTGGGAGAGGAAAATCAAGGACATTTTTTAAATATTGCTCTAACTTACATAAATAAGTTAGTGACACACTGGCTGCAATGTTCTGCATTCACAACAAAAATGTCCCATTAGGAACAGTGTCGACCAGCAAAGAGCAGTGAAAAAATATGAGAGAGCCTTTAAAAGCTGTTAGAACCTTACTTTGCTACACTTTTAATTAAAAAGTATAGTAAAATTAAATGTCTAACAGGTTTTAAAAACAGTTTTTCATTCTGCCAGAAGGGCACTTTGTTTCTGCCTACTTTATTCATCATCTGTCCATGATTTTGCCTCATATTTATTTATTTTATTTTTTTTACAAAAAACATCATTCTAAAGTGTTAGTACAACTACGATATGTATAGGTCTGGTGCAGGGGACACTAAGCTGTGAACCACACCCTATGGGTGTAAAATCACTTTGCCATGCCAATACACATGTAGGGCTGTTACCTATTTGCTGCCTATTGAACTGACTGCATTGTAAAGGTTTGGTGGGGTAACAGGATATGTAGTCCCATGCAGTTCCACTTTTTTCTAGTGTTATATTGTTAGGGTAAATAAATAGAAACCTTCCTGGACTGTAATACCAGGACAGAGGTTTGTCCCATGTTGTATTTAATTTCTTATTTTATTAATAACTATTAATTTTCTCTGAATATGATATCACGGTTGTGTTCTACATGCATTCAATGGTGTTAAGACATGTTGAATTTGATTTCTGGATCACTTTTTGTGAGTGGTCTCACAACCATTTCTGTAAAAATGAATCAGTAAAGTTCTCATTAGTATTTTGTGACCTTTTCTCCCTGTAGTAGGTTATGGGTAGCTTTTGTAATCTGTACTAGGGACTGAGACAGGATAGTAAAATAGAGAAGAGTAACAACAATGAGACAGAGTATAATTTGTCATTACCAATATTATAACTGCACACATACCATGCACAGGGTATAGGATGCTGGAATATTACTGAGGTGCAAACCGTGGTTACACAAATTCATGACTGAAGTGCAGTTCACTCACAGCAACCAAATGGATTTACACCTACAAGAGGTGATACTCATGCGCACTATGATGTGATTCATAAAACATAGCATGGCTGAGACTTAGCTTCATAAGAAGTTATCAGTTTGGGCCCAACTTACAGCAATTGTCCTCAATCTGCCATTTTAGGCTTCTGTGGACCTTGTACATTCCCAACAGTTTGGGAAAGCCTGAATGAACTAAAAACCTTTCTTACAATGGGGAAAGCAGAAATAAATAGGACAAGGCAGTTATTGCAATTCACCCTGATCTGTTGAGCAGTGACCTTATGTTTACCATTAACACATGAAAGTCACTACTATTTTCATCGCTTATAAATGACAATTTTGGGAATGGGCAAGGTACCATTTTCACGGTTCTCTACATGTGTTAAGGGGCTTACTACTGACAATTGTCACTGTCAGTGGGTAAATGACAGGTGAAAAACAAATGCTAGGTGATCTGAACTAATTAAGTAACTACATTAACCAATTACCACACACTCTCAGCAAATATGTACAGGCGTATGTATTACTGCTGCAGCATAGGACAACTTAACACAGGCAATATGGAAAAAATATTGGAAACCACAAGTCAGTATCAGTGATAGAAGGTGTACATACACTATCATTCATCTGTCCTTTTCTAATACATTGTTATTCATGATCCATATTTGCTACAAGTATCGTACAAGGATAAGAAAACGAGAAAAAACATTCAGACCCCTGCAACAACCCAGCTGGGCAGTGTAGAAGGTTAGTTACTGTACCTAATTTTATTTATTTATTTATTTTACATTTGTTTACCAGGATAGTCCGACTGGATGCATGTCCATTTTCAGCAGAGGCCCAGGGAGAAAAGCTCTACATAGACAAAACATACATTGAATTATACAAGAAGTTGAAAAACAAAACACATAGACAAAACATAAATTGTTTACACACAAAGTTAAGCAAAACCAATAGAATATATGAAAACAAAGTGATTATTTACATTATTTACATTGGATATGCAGTGTTCCCTAATAGGGCGTTCACAATTCTTATGGACAGATGCTGTTACAAGTTAGTTTGGATACAGAACTAGGTGGCATAGTTACATGTAATGATAATTACTGGTTATGCTATCAATTTATTTTACTTCAGTATGTTATAATATATTTGCAGAGACACAAGTACATGTATAATCCTTACATATTTCATCATCTAGTATGTCATCAACAACAGATACAGGAGAAAATCTGCAGACAATGCATGGTATGTTCTGTCATCTTGTCAGCACATAAAAATGATTACAACCTGACACAGGTCAAATTACTCATATGTTCAAATATCTCTTCACCGTGTCAGAACCAGAACCCAACTCATGCTTTGCCTTAGCACAGTAGGCTGATGTTGACAGCAGGATGGCTGCCAAGATGATACCTCATGACACAATTTAAGGATAATGGCTCACAGTTGCAAGGTGCAATGACAGGGTCTCCCATGTCACAGCAGCTGGCTAAATCCATAGGAAGTGATGTGCTCCTGCACTCAACAAATCTATGTCATTACCTGGGGGGTGCACACCATACAGCTCAACACTTGCTTCTGGTGCACAGCTTGACTCTCTTCATGAAGAGGCTATTCTTTCAGAGGTAGCAGTACCTTCTGTCATATCTGTTCACAGAAGTGCCAGCCAAAGGCATATTTCACAGTTAGTTCCAGAGGCACCCAAAGTTTTGGCCACCCAGCCTTGGATGTGTCATGACATAGTTCATCCACAGGGTGTTGCCACTGAGAGTCAGTACAGATGGTTACAGTATTGCAGAGTATATGTGAGGACTTTCAATCATACATAGGATGATAGGATGATAGGATCATAGGAGGTTACTAGGCTAATGACCCTGAGGCCCTTACAAGCCTAGCCAAGAGTTTATCCCCCCCCCAAAAAAAAAAACCCAGTCAGCACCTGTCAACCTGTCAGTGAGGGACACAGGTGGAACTCCTGGGACAAATTTGTGGTTTCCCATCCACTCATCAAGGTTGCACTTCAAGAGGGTCAGCAAGGTACTCTGTTTGACATGTATAGGAAGTCTATTCCAAAGATAGGGCAGTCTCTGGAAGACAAACCTGTCTCCCAGCAGGTTTTGTTGATGTTGCATATTAGATCTAGGCCTTTCAAGTGGTTAATGTGGGAGGAGTTAAACTTATGGATATGGAGCATCTCTAGTAAGGCAGGTTCCAATATTGCCTTGTAGGCGAGACACAGATCACCTCTGAGCAATCTGTATGATACCGAGTAGAGTGACAGTGATTTCAGCCTGCCCACATAGGACAGATGTTGGAGGCCATGGATTCTCTTTGTGAGGTATTTCTGTGGCCTTTCCAGTTGGTGCAGGTGTTTGGAGTGTTACATACCAAACATGGCATTATACTCAATTATTGGCCTTAATGAGGGAGGAGTACAGAAGGAAATAACCCCCTTTTTTCTGGATGGAATCCCTTTACTTATTAGGTGAACCAAGTAAAAGGCTTTTCTGACCACTGCTGTTACATAATTGTCGAATGTGAGATTGTTGTCAACCTGAGTAACCAGGTCTCTCACCACAAGTTGTGTGCTTAGGGGGTTGCCGTTGATGTGGTAATCAGTACGGGTTGTATTTCTGCCGAATGGTATAATAATAAATTTTTTTTTTTGCAATTAGCTTAAGGCCATGACATTGGCACCAATCATTTGTTGCTGTGAGACCCTCTTGCAGTATGTTAACATAATTTGGGGAGTCAATGGCAGCACTCAGCTTAAAGTCATCCCCAAACTTGGTCAGCACAGGCCTTTTGTCTTTGCCTGGACCTCTGAGAAGTAGATGTCAAACAGTAGCGTCCCAGGACAGATCCCTGGGGAACACCACTAGTGGCAGGTCTGCTGTCGGAGATGGAGGCACCTATTTTGACCTTGTGGATCCCATTGGTGAGCCAGTTGGCCACCCACATGATGAGATATGGATTTATGCCAAGTTGTGTTAGATTGTCGACAATGTCCAAGTGGGGGATTGTATCAAAAGCCTTGGCCAAGTCAAGGTTAGCTGTATGTAGTGACTTTCCCTCATCCAGGGCCTTGGTGACAGTCTCAAAGAAGTCAATCATGTTCAACAGGGAAGATCTGCCCTTGACAAGTCTGAACTGGGTGGGGTCAAGTGCCTAGAGATTTTTTATTTATTTTATTTTATTTTATTTATTTTATTTTACATTTGTTGACCGGGTTAGTTTGACTAAGCCTAGTGGCTCATTTTCAGAGGAGACCCGAGGAGAAAAGCTTCACAGTAAGATAAAATTAATAATATAGTGGGAGTATAAAATTTTGGCTACAAAGTCAGGTAGCAGTTCATAATTAACATACAACATGAGCTTACCTTTACAAAGGTTGCAATAATGAGGATATGCAAAGGGTAGAGACTGCCTACGTCCTTGTTTATGAGATCCATAATTATATGCTGCATGGCTTTACAGATCAGACTTGTCAAGCTAATGAGGCAATAGTTTCCAGGGTCAGTAGTGGCACCACCTTTGTGCAAGGAGATGACAATGGCAGTTCTCCACTCCGATAGAATGAAGCCTGTACTTAGGTTGTGGGTGAATAGGGTGCTCAATGGCAAAGTTCTTGTTGGAGATGGTGCGTAATACAGCATGGGATCCTATTGGGTCCCATGGAATCTGTATGCTGTGCTTTGGATAGGGCCTTTAACACTTAATCTATGGAGATGTTAGGTGCAGGACAAGTATTGGGGATGCTGAATGGGCCTTTGCAGGGATGGGGGTGTGAAGTTTGCACTGAACCTATCTACTACCAGGTTGGCTAAGTCAACAGGATGAGTGTAAGTGGTACCGTTAAGTACTAATTTGGAACAAACCTTGGTTTGGCATGGAGGTTCCTGAAATAACTGAAGAAGGCTTTGTGGATTCTCTTTGTTTCAGAGGCTAGTTTCATTCATAATTGGCTTTGGAGGTTTTCACTAGTAATGTAATTTGCTTGTTGAGGCTGAGGAGGAAGTTTTTCCAATTTAGAATTTGTTCCTTTTTATCCTTGGACAACAGTTTCTTCCTTTTGTTGTAAAGTCTGTTGATAGAGGATGTCTACCAGACAAGCTTGTGTTTCCTTGAGGAGCAGGTTTTAGTTCATGGGAATGATTGAGGCCATGAGCAATATGGTTGCACACATGGCATCTATGTCAACCTCCATAAACACAATGGTCTCTAAGGCAGCATCAATGTGTACACTCATAAAGATTTACCAGATACACACTGGGGACCCTGGTGGATATGGCTGGAGAACTGTCCACATGTGTAGAGGATGAGTAGGCCAAAGACCATGTGCATCTCAAGAAAGTGTTGTTGGCATTCCGGTGGATTTACCAAAGAAGACAGCCAGGGCTCATCAGACTTCCACAGCAAGTGTATGGAGCTTTCTGTCAAGTTCTAGGTCCTGCAGCATGGTTGGGTCAATGGCAGTATGTTCCCCTGAATGCAGCAGGTCCCAGCATTGGAGCAACTCAGAATCAAGCTCACATGCCAGTACTTGCCCTTGATCTGTGGGACCATCACTCAACTATCCTTAGGGGATAATGTGCACTACACCTTCCAACTATAACTTTTGCTTTAAAAATCAGTAATATGACAGCAGTACTCACCTCCTCCTCCTGGAATCTGAAAAACGCACAGCAGAAAGCAGCAGCAAAAAAAAAAAAAAAGTACTGATAATGCAACTATTTTGTGATACCTGCTGGTCAGCATAGCCTGGTCTGGATATTGCATGTAAAACTAAGAAAATAGCCATAAACATGCATTACAGCAACTGCTTCTCCATACTCAGTCCCTGTCAGTATAAGTATCCTTGTGCCACTTCCACCTCAACAGTATACAAATAATGACCAATGGTAGTCTTATGAAAAGCAACATCTCTAGTGTTGAAAAATAAAAAAAAAATGTCTGATGTACAGGGTAAGTTGTCCATACAGCACACAGCACAGCATACCCTACAAGTAACACTGCATGCTTCTGCTATTATATGTATAATTGGTTTTGCTACTGCTACTAAGTGAATGCCATAGCTCATAGTCGTGGACTACATACCACCTCTTAACTTTCATAGCTGTACCCCAGTCACATGCCTGCTGGAGGGGTTTAGCCATGTCATTACCATCAATTGCCCACTGTCTCTATCATCACTGCTGGGAGGAATGATAGAGGAAGCTGCACTGACACTGTCTGTGACTGGCTGTGGCAGCTGCAGACCAGGCTGACACATGATTATGCTATGCAGAATGTAGCAGGCAATAAACATCCTGTATGTAGTAACAGAGTCATACTGAAGGACACCCCCAAACTCATCCAGCCAGTGGAAACAGGTTTTGACTGGTAAAACACTCATTGACTGTCTGTGCCTGGGACAAGGTGTTGCTGAAGCTCTCCTCAGCAGATCCTGGGAGTTATGGGCTGGTGTCATTAGCCAAGGTTCAAGTGCATAGCCTGTGTCACCTGCAAAACAAAATGAGAAGGACACATAACAAAGCAGGGAGCCATGATTTACTTAATACTATCTACACTAATGGGAGCATTAAAATGCTTTGAACCTACCTAGGTGACCATGAAAAATCCTTCAATGTTGAAAGAAGTGGTAGAGTGAGCTTATGTACCAAATGTAAACAAGGCCAGTCCAGGATTTACATTTTCTTATTTCTTGCATATAAATAGAAAATTATATAATCTGTCACTGTACAATATAAATGAAAAAGTTAGTTGTCTTTTAATTAAACACAAACTGCTGTGCACTCTCTTTTTCTCAAGCCCATAATAAAAGTTAAGGTTTAAACTGACTGCTGGAAGGGAGCAGCAATTCATATTAGGTTCTTTCAGTGGCAATCTCAGACCAGCATCTGATTTGGTGGTAGGAGGCACTGCTGAGTTTACTCTGCAACTCTACGCACTGTAGAGGTTATACTGCCTTTTATCAAAAGCAGGAAAAAATGTGTCCTAGCATATATTTATTCTGGGAAGTGCTTATGAGCTACTAATACTTTGGATCTAAATAGTTAGGGGACCACTGGCTTCAATGCTATTTATAATGTATTTGATATTTCTTGACAAGAGTTTGATTTTGCTTATTAAACTTTTGGAAACTGCCATCAGACTAGTCTGCAAATTACTATCACTTGCTTTTGTCTTTTTAGTTTTTTTCTCTGATCCGGGTTTGAATCTAGGTTTCCTATGTTTGTTTTCCCCACAAACCTTTGAAATAACTATGTCTTACCTATGCAGAATGGAATCTCATTGATGGCCACTCCTGTGGTTTCCATCCAATGCGCTATAACCGTAGCCAATAAAACAATAGTTTCCACTCTGACCATATTAACAGAGAAAAATCCAGTCTACTAATAATGTGTTTAATAATACCATTACAAAGGGAATACACAATCATATTTAAGCCCTCACTAGCATAGTGTCTATAGAAAATGTTACAGGACACTTAGTTACCTCTCAAACTGACCATTTATCACAAAGTTCAAGGATTAGCATCCAAAGCCACATTTCTTTTCTGCATAAATTACAATTTATGAAAATATGTTTTTAATTGCTCCATTTGTTCAAAATAACATTTTCATCTTACATTTTTGATTTTCTCACAAATTACTTGACTTTGCTGCTCTTCCTGTTCTACCAAAATAAAACAAGCTATTAGTAGAAATTCTAGGACATGATAAACAGTATGATGCATAGGATGAAAATACAGCGTCATTTTGATAATGCACTTATACATTTCAAATCTGTTACATTTACACTGGACTGTACCCTCCTCAAAGCTCATAGGATCATAAAAAAGCTAGAGCACACAAGCATACCTCTCAACCTCTTAGAGCAAGAAATCTGGACAAAGACATGAATAATATGGGAACAAAAGGGCAAAAATAGGGATTTTTTTTAAATATTGCTCTTACAAACTTAGAAAGTTGATAGAATAACAGGTTTTGCATTACCATGAATTTTCTGAAGGGTATGAAGTCTGAATTTCAGATGTTTGGCATTATTTTTTAACTTCAGTCCTCAATGATTTGCCAGGGATTTGCCAGAAAAACACAATTTTATGAGAAACACACCAAAAATGTGAGACAAAAATCTAGATAGTCTGAGAAAATCTGTACAGCTGAAAGGTATGCACGCAAGTGTTTGTATTTCACAGCACAACTCAGACATTCTAACAGTCACAGTATCCTGGGTCAAAATAAAGACCCCCCCCCCACCAAGAACAAATACTTTCTAACCTCCTACATGTATGTCATTGATGCTAGACCAGGCAAACAATCGGATGAAGACTTTCTAATTTTGTACAGAAATAACCTAAACCCTGAAGTCATTGCCCAAGGAAACTCCTCCTCAGATTCTGGTCCTAACTGGATTCTCCTAAAATATCCAACTCACAAAGGCAAACCAGTACTGATGGCTACAGTACAGCCTACCTACCACCCCCTAAATAAATTCAAATAACTTATAGCTAACATCCTTAATAACTATCTCAGAAATAATAACATAATCATTCTAGGTGACTTCAGTTACATTTATCTTGGCCCTCTTTCATCTGACAAGGGTACTTTCCTAGTAGACCTAGGCCTCCTTCAACTCATAAAAGAACAAACAAGACCTAACCTCAGGTTCTTCAAACACTCCACACTCAACTTGATTATCGCAAACATACCAAACTCCATCAGTAGCATAAACATTATGCCTCCATCACTAAGCAACCACAGCCCAATCTCCTTTACAGCTGTCAACCATTCTTTAATAATACAGTTGTCAACTATCATATAAAATTACCACCAATACTAAAGTCTTCAGAAACCAGAGTAGCACAAATTTAGACAAACAATGAACCTTTCTCACAGTCCACAATTGGAACCATATAATATCCTTACATGACCCTAATACAGCAGCTGCAAGCCGAACCATCTTTCAACTCCAGCTCCAAGACAATTTTCCCAATTATCCACAGGCTTTATAAACCCACCAAAACTGAATGACTGTCCAATGAGTTCAAACATTCTTTTTAACTCCAAGGGATTAAGCATGGTCAGAATGGAAACAGACCTCCACAACTGACAACTGCATATCCTTTATAGTCTTGTCTAACCTAGCCAAGAAATCTATCAGAAGGCACAAAAGAAATATCCAAACAAAGAAACAAATTACCCTCTTAAATTACTCCAAACACTTTTGAAAAGAGGTCAACCTACTTACAGGAATAAAACCTCCTTGTGATACCCCATCTACAAATGCCAGTCAATGTGATACAGCAAAACTTTTAACAGAAGATTTCCTTAAAGAGATTAGCAATCTTCTATCAATAAATTCCACATTTCCCACAGATCATGCATTGCCCAGCAAACCACCATTCACCCCTCTCTTCCACTTTAAATGCATACAATCCAAAGAAGTCTCTATTCTACTTGAAATATTTCCACTGGCACACCTCCTAGATCTGACAACATAAACCCCTGGATCATATATAACTGCAGAGAGCATCTATGTCTTCCTCTCACTCACATTCACAATCTATGTCTCACACAAAACATCATGCATAGATTTGCAAAACTGCTCTAATTAAACCTCTCCCAAAGCAAACCAACCCAAACAATACCTCTCACTTTCATTTAATATCCATCCTGCCAGTTCTGGGGAAACTTCCTGAAAAGATGGTCTACACCCAACTCTCCCTTTAAATCCAGCACTACCATCTTGTCTCCTCCAAACAACATGGAGTCTGGCCTAGATGAAGTACTATGACAACACTCTGGTCCCTAACTGTTGGCATCCTGCTAAACTCTGATAGTGGTCTCTTCAGAGGTGCCCTATTTATAGACCTGACTAAGGCATTTGACCTCACTGACTACTATCTTCTCTGTGGTATCAGTCCAGATTCTGCTCCCTGGTTTAAAACTTCCTCACTGACAGACAGATCAGAGTTAAAATAGGATCATAATCAAAACCTGGACCTGTTATCAAAGGTGTACCACAAGGATCCATTGTCAGCCCCTCCTCTTCTCCATATTCATGAACAAATTTCATTGTGACCTCCCTTATTTCCCACTTATCCTTTAAGGTGATGGCATTCTCAGTTACTGATCTCATTCACTTTCATACCAATATCCAACACCAACTCCAGTCAGACTTTCCTGAGCTCCACCAATGGCTCATCAACCATTAACTACTTCTCAACCCCGCCATGACCAAAACTATGCTTTTTGGAAATCCACAGAAAATTCACCAAACACCTAACTCTTTAACTATCTCTGACCTACATACACAACCATTCAGTAGAGACAACCTCCACCTTCAAATGCCTAGAACTATGGCTTGATCAGTCACTAAACTTCTATTTCCCCATAGATAATGTGAGAGCTAAAATATACTCCCTCCTCTTCTAGGCCAACAATATCTCTCCTTTTCTATGTCAAACAGCCACAGCAGACAGTGGCAAATGAGTACTCCTTTCTCAGTTTGAATATGGACTCCCAAGTTTTGCTTCTGCCTCTAAGAAAATGCTGCCACACTCTGGACTATATCTAACAGCATATGTTAATTCATTACAAACTCACATCTCTGTGAGCATCACTGTATCACCCTAGAAAAAATCCAAATGGCTGCCAATAAAACAAAGATCTAGCCTACTTTTAGGATCCCAGGTCTGCAAAACTACTCCAGCTCCACACATTTACTCCCCTTGCAGCTAGACTTCATGAAAAATAACTCCTCATAAAACCTGAGACAGTACTTACAAACCAAACCAGCTCTCATTGCCCCTAGAACCAAACTCCATAGCAGTGCACATACTTTCTCCTGTCAGGCACCTACCCTTTGGCAAGCTATGAAAAAGTCCCATATTGAGGGAAGAAAGAGCTTAACTTGAAATTATTACAATAAATTTATTTTGATCTTCCTGACTCCTCTGTTGGTTTGCCTTTGGCAAGCTCTCCCTATCGACATTAAGGAAATCAACACTTATTCCAAATTTAGAATGCAACTCAAAAAGTACTTCTTCATCCAAGCCAAATGCTCCTGCTTCAGCACAGGATGTATCACCTAACCTATCTTCTTTCTGAATCTCTTGTCCCATTTCAAGAGTCATTAAAGATTGACCCACTTTAGAAACTAATTTGTATATTGTCTGTTGCACTCTGATTCTACATTGCACTGTGCGTGTTCACTAGAATGTATATACACATGTTCTATGTAATTAGTTTGAACTACACTTTTATTGCTTACATTTTTATATTTTTGTGTTTGTGAAAGGTTTTGTACTTCACCATGGTTGAGCCTGAAATTGGTAAATATTGATCAGTGTACTACCTCAATAAACAAATATCAATCAATCAATAAATAAATAAAGTATAATTTCATTTTTGCAGTCTCTGGTATATGCCTTTTACTCTCAAGATGACTAAAAATACTCTTGATAGATAAAAAGAGTTAATGTTTCACATATAAATGTATGCTCTTTACATATAATTCACTACTAACAGCACTTGGGTGCAATATATGCATCCAGGCAGACCATAAGTTAAGTAATGAGGTAATATCTTTCAGAATATCTGCAAATACAGAAAAATGATTTGTTCCAAAGAGCTTAACCAAATAGTGTAGCCACTCTTTTAATAGGTGAGACGCTAGATCATATGCAAGAACAGAGCTTGAGAATTTACATTTTAGAGTTCAGTCTTACTAGTAGATATATATGTATGTATGTATGCATGTGTGTGTGTGTGTATATATATATATATATATATATATATATATATATATATATATATATATAATAGATATATATATATATATATATATATATATATATATATATACATATATATATATATATATATATATATATATATATGGGTCTACTTCATTTGGTCGAAAGGCCATTTGACCTAAACCCATTTGATTGAAATTTCATTTGATTGAAAACCAGTATTCAAGGCATAAAACTGGGATTTGTCCCCCCTCCCCAATGTCGTGCGACCCTGGAGTTGGTATATATAGTTAGGGGGGGTGTGAGGGACAAAGCTCCCCAGCTAGTTTCCTTTAAAAGAAGAAAATAAAACAAAAAGTACAGATTTTTAAACGCCCCCACAGCCATGGCCTCAAGCTAAACGCCAAAAAGTGTATAGTCATCCCCTTTGGCAAAAACAAAGTGCCCACAAATTACCACATAGGTGGTAATCCATTAAGTACAGAAGAAGTAATTAGGGACCTGGGGACCCAAGTTGATAGCAATCTCTCATTTGACAACCACGTGGCCAAAGTGGTTAGAAAAACATTTTATATAGCCCACCTAATCATGAAGGGATTCACATCTAGATCAGGGGAGGTCATCGTGCCTCTTTACTCATCCCTCATCAGGCCCATAATTGAGTACAATGCCCCTTTTGGGATGTACCTTACCAGACACCTGCAGCAACTGGAAAGACCCCAAAAGTACCTCACCAAGAGGATCAAAGGGCTCAAACAGATGCCATATGCTGCCCGGTTAAAGAAACTCCAGCGCTACTCAGTGGCATATTGCCTGCTCAGAGGCGATCTGTGCCTGACGTATAAAGCCATGTCCAACCCAGAATTAATGGACATGCTGCACCTCAGAAAATCCAAATCCCATCGAGCTATGCGCTCGAGAGACTTGAACCTCAGCACTGAAATAAATAGGACATGCTGGAGGGACAGATTCATAACCCAGAGGCTCCCTTCACTCTGGAATAAAATCCCAGTCCAGGTTAGGCAAAGTCCCTCATTGACTCTCTTCAAGAGGAATCTTGATGAGTGGATGGGAGATCGTAGGTTTACCCCGGGTATCACTTCTGTGTCACTGTTAGACAGAGGCACAGTATACTAACCTCAAAAAAGGGCATAGTAAAATTAATTTAAAATGTTGGCGAAAGCCAAACACACTCTGGCTAGGCTTATAAATGCCCTAGGGCAGATAGCCTAGTATGAACCTATGAACCTATGAACCAACGTCAGAAGTTTTTTTTTTTTAAATAAAAATAAGTTTTAAAAGAATTATGCATACACATGCAATATTCTCAAAATGTTTTACTATTTGGTATTGTTACAAAAATTGATGTATTTTTAATACATTTTTTTTTCCATTTATAATACTAATGCCTTTATTGCATTTTAGTTACATGGTTGCTTTAAAATTTTTGGTGTCATGTGATTTCAGAGGTTTTTATATAGGAGTGTATCACTTCCTTTCTGTTATCTGAAGAAGTCTAATAGTTGCAGACAAAAGTGCTTATGTACTTGTTCTAAATAAATGTGGCATGGTTTGCAATGATCAGGGAACATTTGTGCTTTTTGTTCTTTTTTCCTGGTTCGTGTTTCTCTGGATTATTTTGTTGATTTGTTTGGTACAGCATGGCTGCAGGTGGTCCAGGCATCTCACAACCTCTGTTCCCTAACTTTGACTTGAAGGAAATGCACCAGTCAGTGTGTAACTTAACCCTACATTTTCAACAACAACTGCAGAAGGAGGATTTATTACAACTACCTGTCGGTCCAGTTAACTCTCAGGAGAGATCACCGGTGGAACTGTACCCCATTTTTAATTCTGGAAGAGCAAGGACCATTCAAAAGCCAGTACAGAATGTGAGTTCTGCCAGCAATAATGCTAACAATTTGAATATTTATCATAGGATTATATGAAGTTACTAGGCTAATGGCCCTAGGGTCCTTATAAGCCTTGTCATGTTCTACTCTTATTTTCATAATCAACACCTATTACCTCTGTCCAAGAGGGACACAGGTGGATCTCCTGGGGGTTAATTTATGGTTACCCATCCAATTGTCCAGACTGTGTTTGAAGAGGGCCAATGAGGTGCTTTGTTTGACATAAGTGGGAGTCTGTTCCAAAGGTGGGGTAACCTCTGGGAGACAATTCTGTCCCTCCAGCATGTTCTATTAATGTCACATACCAGGTTAAGGTTGTTAGAGCGAATAACCCATATAGCATTTGACTTGTGGATATGCAGCATTTCCAGTAAGGCAGGGTCAGAGATTGCCTTATGTTCAAGGGAGAGATCGCCTCTGAGTAGTCTGCATGAAACAGAATATAGTGACAGTGATTTCAGATGATCCACATAGGACAGATGCTGAAGACCTTGAATTTTCCTTGAGAGGAACCTTTGTGGTCTCTCCAATTGCTGCAGGTGCTTGGAAAGGTACATACCAAAAGGGGCGTTGTACTCAATTATTGGCCTGATGAGGGAAGAGTACAGGAAGGTTATAACTTCTCTTTGTTGCAGGCAATGCCCTTACATATGAGATGAACAATACAGAATGCCCTTTTACCACTGGGGAGACATGGTGATCAAAGGTAAGGTTGCTGTCAACCTGACTGCCCAGGTCTCTCACCACTGAGTGCTCACTTAAGGTGTTGCTATTGATGTGGTAGTTAGCAAGAACATTGCTCTTACCAAAAGGGATGATAATACATTTTTCCATTGAATTTAACACCATGACTTTGGCACCAATCATTTGTTTGTGTAAAACCCTCTTGCAGCAAATGTTATCAGCCACAGACCTTTAGTTTTTGCTTGTACTTCAGAGAAATAGATTCCAAACCGTAGAAGTCCCAGGACTGATCCTCATGGAATATGGGTTCTATCAGTGAGACAGTTTGTGACCCATCTAATGATATAAAGGTTGATACCTAGCTGGGTGAGTTTGTCAATGATGCCTGAGTAGGGGATAGTGTCAAAAGCCTTGGCTAAGTCTTGGTAGGCTGTATGCACAGATTTTCCCTTCTCCAGGGCATTGGTGACTGTTTCGAAGAAGTCCACCAGGTTTAACAGGCATAATCTCCCTTTGACAAATCTAAACTGATTAGGGTCAAGTGTTTGGAGATTACCTATATCTTTGTTGATAAGGTCCATGATAATTTGCTCCATGGCCTTGCAGATAAGCTAGTCAGGCTAATAGGTCTATACTTTCCAGGGGTCAGTGGAAACAGCACCTTTGTGCAAGGAGATAATGGTGGCCATTTTCCATTCAGCTGGGAAGAAGCCAGTGCTTTGACTGTAATTGAAAAGTGTACCCAATGGTGTTGCTAATTCTTGTTGGAGCTCATGTAGGATGCAGACTGGGATGTTATCAGGTCCAGGTCCCATAGATGCTGTGTTTTTGGCCATAGAGAGGGCATTTACAACCTGCTTTTTAGAGATATAAGGTAGAGGACAGGTGGTAGGGATGTCATGAGGTATGTTTGGTGCGGACAGGGTAGTGAAGTTTTTTACAGAACCTGTCAGCTAAAAGGTTAGCAATGTCCATGGGCTCAGTATGTGTGGTTTCATTAACTACCAGTTCAGCACAAATCTGGGCCTTTCCTTTAAGGTTACAAATGCAACTAAAGAACGCCTTAATGTTGTCCTTATTTGAGGTAGCTAACTTGGATTTGTAGTTTGCTTTGGAGGACTTTACAAGAAGTCTTGTTTGCTTGTTTAAGCTGAGGAGGCAGTGTTTCCAGTTAAGGGCTCTTACTCTCGAACAGCAATTTCTTCTTCTTATTGCAAAGCCTGCTAATGGCAGTTGTCCACCAGGTAGGTTTGCTCTTCCTTGAGGAGCTTGTTTTGGTCCCATCAGGTTCAGCAGAGTCAATGCAGTTATACAGGTGCTTGTATAAAGCATTGGCATAGAACTCAGCATAGTTGCCAGTTCCATCTGAGCGGGGGAGGTGCAGTGAACCTAGTTATACTATCCCATAAGAGGTTATTTTGGAGAAGTTTTTTAGTTTAGTTTTTGCTGGGGGGGGGTCAAGTGTGATAGTTACTTCGAATGAGACTGATTTGTGGTTAGATCTCACCAGGAAAAACCTCACAGTGGGGGTGCTACAGTGGTCAACAAAAACAGGTTCCTGGATAAAGAATCAGTTACCATGTATGAAACAACAACTTTTAATATTTGTAGAGAAAACTTTATTTCCAATACTGGATACAGCAAATACAGTGTTGAGAGACATGAAATCTTTTCTACATGAGTTATATAATAATGTAGTTGCATCTGAACATGGAAATGATTACTTTTTTGTAACCATGGACATTGAGTCCCTCTTTACAGTTATTCCTAATACATGGGGTATTGAAAATATTAGGGAATTCTTGCTTAAGGGAAGGTCTTTGTCTTGGGACAAGATTAATTTATAATGTACTTTACTTGATATTATTTTAAAGAACAATGTTTTTGTTTTTAAAGATGAGTTTTTTCGACAGAAGTTGGGTGTAGCTATGGTCACAGCATGTGTCAATAGCTACGCCAACCTCGCATTAGTACAATGGGAGGAAAGTTTTATGCTGCATGGTAATGA
This sequence comes from Protopterus annectens, assembly GCF_019279795.1. Lineage (NCBI taxonomy): Eukaryota > Metazoa > Chordata > Ceratodontiformes > Protopteridae > Protopterus > Protopterus annectens. The sequence continues at coordinate 1,299,271,469 of NC_056735.1, forward strand.
GTCTAGTGAATATCTGCTCTGATATACTTGTTTTGTTGATGACATATTCTTTCTGTGGAGTGGCTCTTTTGAACTACACTGTCAGTTTATAGATGACTTGCATACTACAATGACATTCTTGAAATTCACTTACTACAGGTGTTCCAAAGAACAGATTGATTTTCTTGATGTCACAGTAAAGAAGACTGAGCTGGTAAATTTGAACACCAGTCTCTACAGGAAACCTTGTAGGAAAAACTCCCTTCTACACAAAAGTAGTATGCATCCTAGACATATTTCTAGACATGTTCTGAAGGGGCAGTTCCTCAGGGTCATGAGGTTACAGAATGATGATGCACAACTGGCAATAGTTATTGCAAACCTCAAGAAGGATTTTTTAGCTAGAGGCTATTTGGAAAAGAGATAGATAATTGTATCCATCAATTGTTAATAGAGAGAAGAGCAAGAGGTAAACCTTATTTTTCTGAACACCCTCCTGAAAGTAGGAGAGAACATGATCAGTCTCTTGATAAATAGATATATAAGATTTCCTTTGTCTTATGCCAGTGATATCAATATTTTTTGTGATATCATCAAAAGGAATTGGAACATTTTAAATGCTTCAGATGAACTTAATGATATTATCAGTGAGAAACCTTGCTTCTCATTTAAGAACAATTTGTCTCTCAAAAGACAACTATGCTATAGGTTGTAAGAAGGGAGACATGTAGTGGAATCGCAAAGACAGGGTGCATATCCATGTAGGGATTGTACTGCCTGCCATTATATTCATACAGGTTTAAGTTTTACACATTCACAGTTAGGGTACATTATAGAGTGTAAGTTTTATGCTGATTGTTCATAGGTTCATAGATTAGTACTAAGCTAACTGCCCTTACGCTCCATTTTAAGCCTAGCCAATTATCCCTTGTGAGACTCAAACCCTGCACTTTGTGTTTATAAGGCAAACACCTTAACCATTAGGCCACCCTCAATGCTATTAAGTCAAGGAATGTAATATAGCTACTGTTTGATATGCAGTGCATTCTATATAGGAAAAACTAATCGCTCCCTTAGACAGCATATTTTGGAACATATTAGAGACATTAGGAACACTAGAGATAGTAATGCACTAGCACGACATGTGAAGTCTAGTGGGCCATAACATAATTTTAGATTTTTTTGCATTAGAAGTTATAAGTGAGAATATTGGGGGGGGGTTAAAAAACAGATTAGAGTTAGCAGAGCAGAAGTGAATAATGTATTTCAACACAGAGAAACCACCAGGTATCAATGATGCTGTGTCTTTAAAACCAGTCTTGTGTGCATGCAACCTCCCCCATTGATATTTTTCACATTATAGAGTCTAAATGAAAATGTATTAATATAAGTTTTAATAAATGTTTAATGGTTTTGTTATGTATATGTTTTAGGTATTTTAAATGGTTGGTTTAGGAGATATTCTATACTTATTTGTTTGGCAGAGATTTATAATTGATTAGACGTGGATACTTTGATTTTATTGGCTGTCATTTATTTAAATAGTATTTTGTTTTTTTGTATGGTAGACCGATGAAGTGACTGTTAAGTTGTGAAAGCGCTTACTCTGTTGAATACATGTATATTTTGCAACCGTGCTAATTCAGTACCTGGGTTGTTTTTTTCTAGTGTTACAGTGTTCTCCCATATTAGTAAGCACCAGATCCAGGATGTTGGCACCCTTTGTGGGGGTGTCAACTAGCTAGTCCAGGGTACTGGAGTTAACAAAGTCGAGGAACCTTTGGGCAAGTGAGTCTGAGCATGAGTAATTTACCTAATCAATGGATGGGTAATTAAAGTCACCTAAAACCATGGCACTTGGATGTATCTTCATAGACTCAAGTAGATTCAAATAGGCAGAGTGAGTATCCTGATTCATGGAGGAGGTCCTGTAGCTGGCAATGACTTGAATAGGTGTCCTACCAACATTTAATTGCACCTGAAGTATCTTCAGGGAATCATACTGTTTTAACCAATCTGGAGGTGCATTTATCTTTAATAAATATTGAAACACCGCCTCCTTTAGGTTTCACTCCTTCAGTTTGTGGTCTTAACATTGGGAAGGAGGTGTAACCTAGTATAGCTGGGGTGCTCTGCACAGCCTTGAATCAGGTTTCTGTGACTGTACAAATGACTGCATCCTCCAAGGTGAGAACTGCTTCCAGTGATTGCAGTTTCATGTTAAGACTCCTAGCATTTAGCAGCATATTCTTGAGGTTGTTTTTAGATGGAATTTTTAAGTTGGGGAATTTTGTCCTTGAGACACTGTCTAAAAAAGGCACTATGGGAGTGGCAACAGCTTTAGCCAGTAGCTGAAATCCCAGGGGTGACAAATGAAGACCATCTCTGGCAAAGCATCGAGGTCTGTCGATCATGTCATCCCGGGCTGACAGGTACTGGATCCCCTTAGAATGACATCAGAAACTAAGCCAATTATTGAAGTCATTTTCTGTTTATACTGAGACATCATCCTAGGTGAAAGTAAAATGTTGCTTAAGGCTAGGGACATATCTGCCTGAGACACATAGTCCAACAGCTCAGTCATGTCTCTCTTCATATAGTCCAGAGAGGTATGTCTCAAGTCATTCACACTAACATGGACTATGATGGTGTCATAAAAGTACCTGTTGTTGACAGACTTGAGTGCATGTATGATATGGTGGATAGTGGCACCTGACAGACAGCTGCCTGTGACCTTTTCCTTATCCAGCCTAGTGAGAAGGACATCTGTCTGTCTCAAGATGGAATCACCCATGTCAAATATGTTTGTTTTTTTGTTTTGCATTGAGGGCATGACAAGTGAGACACTGGTGTGTGAGCTATTATGTGTATTGTGTTCTGAAGAGGAAGTATTATGTGTAGTGCACTTGTGTTTGTGTTTGGAGGTCTCTGGTGTTTAGGTATGTTTCTGGTGAGGACCTCCACATAGCATATGTAGGTATGTATGATGTGGGTTTGGGTAGAGTAGGAGGTGAGGTGTGCATGCTGACAACCCACTAATTGTCATATGTACTGCATGGGGTGTGAAAGAGCATGGATTCAAGGTTCTTAATATAGTTGCATCTCTCACATGCTGACTTTGTGTGGACTAGGAGTAGAGGGTTGTCGATGAACATGAGGCAGTTGCTACACTGCCTCAGGATGCCCATTTCGACCAAGCTGGCTGGAGAAATGGTGGGAAATTGTCCATCCATCCATGGTGTTAGATAAATTTATATGGTTAGGAAAAGAGGTTACACTTAGGAATGGCTAGTAGGTGAGAGGTGCATTGGTACCTCTGAGGCTAGGCTTAGTGTTCCAACTGACAGTAGAGCAGAGCCATGAAAATCCTCTGAAGGACCACAAGAAAAGTCCTAAGGGTAAATTTTAAAAGCAAAATGTTTGTGTCTATAACCACCAATGGTAACCACTGCTGCACAGCAGTGCACGATGGTGCACTACACGCAAACAAGAGAAAACATGAGGCATAAATAAAACAAGAAATAACCCTTTTAACTCAAACTAGCCAATAAGGACACTATCTCTGAGCTGTAGTCCAATCACCCTAGGTTAGATGGGACAACGACAGCACTGATCCTTGACAAGGGTGCAGAAGGGCCTTCTCCAACAACGATGGCTTGAATGTGATGCTCAGAAGCTCAGAAGTTACAAAACAGACACAGAAACAGCAAAGCTGGAACTGAGGTATGCTACAGCTGACCTAGTACAGTATACAGTAAAATGTGGCAAAAAACAGTTCAGACAATTCAAACAGACAGTAGAATGCAAATACAAATTAAAAGTGCAATATAAGAGCAAAAGCAGGCACTTACAGTTGGAAACAACAGATGCCTTAGATTTTTCAGTATCTCAGTGATGAGTTGGTTTTAGTGCTCAAGTGATACCAGACACTCTAGATTCAACAAGTCTGAATCTAGCCTATGCTATAAAATGCAGAAGCAGTAGAAATTCAAAGTGCATACAATCAGTCACAATAGCAAAAAACAGTTTAAATAAAGCAGCAATTCAGTAAAAAAACTGTTCTCAAAGTACAATGTAGGCTCTAAAAATACTTATTTTTCAGCTGGTTTTAGTGTTCAAATGATACCAAACAATCTAGATTCAGCAAGCCTGAATCTACCCTATGGTATAAAATGCAGACATACTAGAAATTCAAAGTGCAGAAAATTGTAGTCACAACAGCAAAACAGTTTAAATAAAGTGACAATTCAGTAGAATACTCCAACACAGTGTAGACCACAAACCTGCATAGTGTGAAATAACTGGACTAGAACCCAAGAGCTTAAACCAGAACCAAGTCACTTAGAATAACAGGCATAATAAGCCTTCACTAGCAATTGCCAGCTTAGAGGGGCGTAGGCCACACTCTCCCGCCACAAGAGTCTAGACTATAAACCTTCCTAATGTAAAATAACTGATTTACAGCCCAAGATCTGCTTCCTAATGGAAAATAACTGGTTTTGCAGCCGAAGTGCTTAAGTCAGAACTAAGACATTTCAAGAATAAAAGACACAATAATCCTTCAACAAGTAATTTCCAGCTTAGATGGGTGTGGGCTATCCACTCCTCCCACAAGAGTTTAGACTACAGATCTTACTAATGTAAAATAACTGGTTTGGAACCCAAGTGCTTAAACCAGAACAAAGACACTTAGTATAATAGATACAATAAGCCTTCACCAGCAATTCTCAGTTGAGATGGGTGTAGGCTATCCTCTCCTGCCATGAGTTTAGACCACAAATCTTCCTAATGTAAAATAACGGGTTTGGAACTCAAGGGCTTAAATCAGAACAAAAACACTTAGAACTACAGGCACAATAAGCTTTCACTCAACAATTCCCAGCTCAGAAGGGCAGAGGCTACCCTCTCCTCCCAGAAGATGTAAAATAACTGGTCTGAAGCCCAAGTCCTTAAAAGAAAACTAAGAGGCTTAGAATAACAATTACAATTTAATCAGGCTACTAACAAGCAGTATGACTCAGCTAACCAAACTGTTCCTTGACCTGATGAATGGTTACAAAAAACAGATTTTTCTAATAATACTGTATCTGCATAGACTGAAGGGAAAACAACATGCCTAGAGAGGGCCTTGACAAGGCCAGAATTACAACAACAACCCATTCTCCCAATTCCCTATGGGGGAATGGTCAGGGGTATTGAAGAGGAAAGGATGGAAGAGATGACACATAGCACCAATGTTTTTGAAGGCCTTGAATGTTATATAGTAACTAATTGTACTGGCTATTTTAATGTGTTTAATATACAGTTCTTTCTGTATTCAACAATCACATGCTGAATTCTTATCAAAACATTTATTTTTTGTTGTTGGAAGGAGAGCTCACCTAGCAGAGACTCTGATGGATTTGAAATTATATATAAGAAAACTGAATCTAAGGTTGTTTTTTGGTAGCAATTTAACTTTGAAGATTGACCATTTAAAAATGGCCAGTATTTGTAACCAACCCCTGCATCCTACATTAAATATTTTTGAAAAGATGTGTGAATTGGGCCCCAGGTCTAGCATACCTACTAGAGCTGGGCCACGTTTTTCCAACATCACTGCGAATTAGTTGGATATTATAAATGAACTGAAGTTGGCTAATGTCTGCATAATGAAGCCGGACAAAGGGGGTGGGGTAGTCCTAATGGACAATATACAGTATGTGGAAAAAATGTATGGGGTATTATTTGACAAAACTTACACTCAAGTTTCAAAGAATGAGGCTAATATTGTCTATAACAAGCTACAATCAGCTTTATATGATATGTTAACAAAGGGACAAATTAATGTTAATGAACACATTTTTTTTGTCCATCCAAAACCAAAGGTCCACAAGGATAAGAGAAACCCACCTATGGAACCTATCATAAATGCCAGATGTTCTATTAACTATTCTTTGGCAAACATTTTAGACCATCATTTAAAGAAATATGTGCAGAATATTGAGTACTTATGTAAAGATTATTGGCATCTTTTGGAAAAATGTAATAACCTTACATTTGATGAATCCATGTTTTTTTCTGATGATAGATGTCTGGGACCTCTATACAGTTATTCTACATGACATAGGGCTAACATGGTTTACTGAGTTCTTACACAATTCTAATGAATTATCTCAAGACGGAGTTAACTTATACACTCGGAATTTTGACATAATATTGCATAACAATTTTATACTGTTTGCAAACCATTTTTTTCCTGCAGCAGAAGGGTGTAACCATGAGCTCACCCTGTGGGTCCCTTTATGGAAACATGGTGATGGTAGAATGGGAGAAAAATACACTTTTAGCAGTGGCTTCAAAGATTCCTTGTACCTCTATAAGAGGTACCGGGATGATATATTTATTGCTTGGAAGGATGGTGTGGATAAGATTTATGAGTTTATAGAATTAATTAATCAGACCACCAATTTCATACAATTTACATATAAAGTAGGAGGAGACACTATTTCATATCTGGATGTAAATTTATTGAAGGATAGGACAAAAAAAAAACATAACAGCTAAGATCTTTCGCAAACCTACTTACTCAAATTCTTTCCTTCATTACTCCAGCTCCCACCCCACCAAACAAAAAAAGCTGTCATCAAGGGCTAGTTTGTCAGGGCAGCATGTACGGTTATACATTTTGATGACTTTGTTGAAGAATGTGAGACACTTAAAAATATGTTCTTGGTGAGGGGTTACTCCGTGACCTTTATTAACCACTCTATGAATAAGGTGATTTGTAAAAGGAGGTCTAATTTTTACCATTGTATTTTGTTGGACTGTAGAGGAGAGAACCAGTATGTAACTGTGTTTTCTGGCAATAAGGATCCTGAGGCAATTGGTAATGAAATTCTGTATACCTGTAGTTTTATTACCACCTTTCACTGGACTCTGAATTCTTCAGTGGAGGGGGGGGGGGTGTTGAAAAGAAAGTTGGGCATTAGTATATGACAACACAGATTTAAGGAAGGATCATTTACAGGAAGGGCATTAGTATAACAATATGCTTGAAACATCATTTAAATGAAACAAGGATGGTATGAAGAAAAGCATATTTAAATGTGGTTCATGGAAATAAATTTTGTAAAGACATCTTGTGTGCTGATCATGTTGTAATAAAAAATGTAACATAGTATATTAATGGTAGACACAACTGTCTGTCTAAAGGGGTTGTTTATGTGGCTCTTTGCCAAAACTGTTCAGTGTTCTACATAGGAAAGACTGAACACATGTAGATAGCAAGAATTTATGAACATTTATATGCCCTTAGAACAAAAAAATGACAATAATGCCTTATTTAAACATTTAAGTGAATGCCCAGAGCACTGTTTTAAATTTCTGGTGTAAGATCAGCTTGATGTCATCCCGGAGGGGGGGGGGGTCTCTGGGAGTTAGTTTTAGAAAACAAGACTTATTATGGCAATTACGTCTTAATGCATATAACCCCCTGGACATGGAATTCTATCAGTCACTTGCTTACTGAAAATAAAAGCTTACCAACATTAGAAGTTTTTTTTTAAAATAAGTTTTAAAATAAATTATTATGCATTTATGTGCAATATTTTCAAAATGTTTTTACTATTTGGTACTGTTATAAATATTGACATTTTTAATATGTTTCCTTTTATAATACTAATGTCTTTACTGCATTTCAGTTTCATTGTTGCTTTAAAATTTTTGGCGCAAAAGTGTAATGTGATTTCAGAAGTTTTTAAATAGCAGTGTAGCATTTCCTTTGCTGTTATCTGAAGATGTCTAATAGTTACAGATGAAAGCACTTATGTACTTGCAATAAATAAATGTGCCGTGGTTTGCAGTGATCATGGAGCATTTGTGCGTTTTGTTTTGTTTTCCTGGTTCATGTTTCTCTGGATTATTTTGTTCATTCTTTTGATGTTGCAGAAGAGGTTTAGATCCCTGGATTGAGTATTTCTAATGTCATTTAACTTGTTTATGTGCAGTAGGTTCATCAGTATTGAGTGAAAATATGTCTTGTATGCCAGATAAAGGTCACTTCTTAGCAGTATGTAGGATATTGAGTATAGTGACAGAGCTTTGAGTCAGTCCATGTAGGACATATTGTTTAGGACTTGTATCCTTTTAGTAATGTAAATCTGTGGACATTACAGCTGTTGCATGTGTGTGGATAGCTATATGCCAAAGAGGACATTATACTGAAGACAGGCCTAATAAGGACCGTGTAAAGATGGACAATAGTGTCTCAAGATCCAGATGCAATCCCTTTGTTTATAAGTTGTGCGATATAGAAGGACTTTGTTATGGCAGTAGACACGTTGGTCAAAAGTTAGGTCACTGTTCACATAAGCTCTCAAATCCCCAAAAATGGGTCAACTTTCAGGAGAGTATTGTCAGTGTAGTAGTTCCCTGGGATAGATGACTTCCCAAAGTATACAATAATGCATTTTTGGCATATCCCCCCAGGGATCTGTCCTGGGACTCCTTTTGTTTGGCATCTTCTTCTCAGAGGTCCAGGCAAAGACAAAAGCCTTGTGGCTGACTAAGTTTGCGGACGACTGTAAGCTGGGTGCTGTCATTGACTCCCCAAATTATGTTAATATACTTCAAAAGGATCTCACAGCAACAAATGACTGGTGCCAGAGTCATGGCCTTAAGTTAATTGCAAAAAAAAATGTATTATCATGCCATTCGGCAAAACCACAGCCCCTGCTGATTACCACATTAGTGGCAACCCCCTAAGCACACAACTTGTGGTGAGACACCTGGATACACAAGTTAAAAACAATCTCACATTTCACCATCATGTAACGGCAGTGGTCAGAAAACCTTTTACTTGGTTCATCTCATAAGTAAAGGGATTGCATCCAGAAAAAAAGGAGGTTAGTACCTTTCTGTACTCCTCCTTCATTAGGCCAGTAATTGAGTACAATACCCCATTTGGTAAGTACCTCTCCAAACACCTGCACCAACTGGAAAGGCCAATGAAATACCAGAATCCATGGCCTCCAACACCTGTCCTATGTAGACAGGCTCAAAGCACTATCACTCTACTCTGTATCATACAGATTGCTCAGAGGTGATCTGTTTCTCATCTACAAGGCAATCTCAGACCCTACTCTACTAGAGATGCTCCATATCCATAAGTCTAACTCCTTGCATAGTACCCGATCAAAAGGCTTAAATGTAATATGTGACATTAACAAAACCTGCTGGAGAGACAGGTTTGTCTCCCAGAGGTTGCCCCATCTCTGGAATAGACTGCCCATGCATGTCAAACAAAGTACATTGCTGACCATCTTCAAACGCAACCTTGATGAGTGGATAGGCAACCACAAATTTGTCCCAGGGGTTCCACCTGTGAACTTTACTGACAGGGACGCCAGGTGCTTATTGAGGATTCTTTTTTGGGGATAAACTCTAGGCTAGGCTTGTAAGGGCCCCAGAGCCATTAGTCTAGTAATCTCCCATGATCCTATGATTCTATATAGTTTCACTTCATGATTCTAGTATTAGTTATTTGTTTGAGACAAACTTTCCTTCAGGGTGGCTAAGTCATTTGAGGATTCAATGACTAATCCTATTTTCCAGTTATCTGAAACTTAGTCAGCCAGAACCCTTTGGTATTGACTTTTACTTCAGAGAAGTAGATGTTAAACAGGGAAGGTCCCAGCATTGAACCCTGGGCAATCTCCTACATCCTTTCTATGAGCCATTTGGCAATCCAGTGGTGATGTAAGGGTTTATTCCCAGTTTATTTAGCTTTCCTACTATGCCTGAGTGGGGGATTGTGTCAACAGCTTTGACCAGGTTAAGGTATATGGTGTTTACTATTTTACCTTCATCCATTGCTTTGGTAACCTTTTCAAAATGTCCACCAGGTTGAGTAAGCATGACATGCCCTCGGATGGTCCAGTGTTTAGAAGTTCCATATGTCCTTATTTATTAGTTCTATAATAAGTCTTTCCAAGGCTTTGCATATGAGGCTGGTCAAACTTTCAGGGCTGTAATTGCCTGGGTCTGTGGATGGCCCTCCCTTATACAGGGGAATGACTGTAAATGTCTTACATTCAGTTGGTACAAAACCTGTAAGGAGGCTGAGATTAAACAATGTTGTGACGGGGTGGCTAAATCATCCTTCATGCTATTTAAGATGCATCCAGTGATATTATCAGGAATCATCAATGCAGTGTTTTTAGCTTTAGATAGCACTTTTAAGACTTGGTCTTGTGTGATAGCTAAAAGTGAGTTAGTATGATAAATCTTCAGCCTCAGAGTACATAACATTGTTCCCAATCAGCTAAGTCTATCATTGTGTTGTACTTGAAATTACAAATATAACTGAAAAAGGCCTTGAGATTGTCTTTGGCTTGAGTGGCTATTTTAGCCTCAAACTTGACTTTATAGGATTTCATTAAGCTCCTGAGTTGTTTGTTAATTTCAGTGATGAGGATTATATAATTCTGGTAATTACTCTTCTTACTTTTGTTAAACTTCTCTTCCTTTTATTGTAAAGCTTGTTGATATTATGGTTCCACCAATGGCGGTTGTTTCTGGGGTTTGCCCTGCACTTCTTCTTACATGGTACAGCTACATCAATGCAGCCATTTATGTGCTGGTATAGTATGGTGGTGAATCTTTCAATAGTGTTAACTGGGTTTGGTACAGAAGTGGAACTTGCCAATGCATCACTTATGAGTAGGTAGTTTATCTTAGGGAATTTTTAATGGTACCTTAGTTGGAAGGAGGCTCTGGTTTTAATTTTATTTCAAATGAGATAGCTTTATGGTCAGATTCAACAAATAATGAAAATGTACAAAGAATGATGCAAGATGCTTCCATATTAGTAAGGAGAAGATCCAAGATGTGTATACACTGAGTAATTGCTCTAGGGCATTTGCATTGGACAAGTGCAGGAATCTCTGTGTTTCTATACTAATGGTGGTGTACATTTCCCAGTCTTTAGTGAGACTGCCTAGGAAAATGGTATTGGGTTTAATACTGAGTGATTCCATTTCCTGTAGATAGGTGTTATGATGGCTTTCTTGAGTCATATATTGAGTTCTATAGCTATCTAATATGTGGTATAGGACTTTTCTGATGTTGATCGTTATTTGGAGTTGGAGAAGTTCTAGTGCATCACAATACCTCACCAACCTTGATGTGAGTCTGTTTTGGATGAAGATTAAGACACCTCCACCTTTTTTCCCCTCCTGTGCTGTAGCTGGTCTAAATGTGTGGAAGGTATTATAGCACTGCACATCTGGAGTGCCTTCCATTGTTTTAAATTATTTCTCAATTACTACACAGATGTCTACATCCTCCAGGTTGAGACGGACTTGTAGGAAGCAGAGTTTCTTGTTTAGGTTCCTAGTATTGACAGGTAATGCCTTCATATTTTCCGTTGCTTGTTTCATTATGTTGGTGGGTTTATCAGGTTGGCATTGCCTAAAAAATGTACAGTGAATTTGAACAATGTCTTTGCCAGTAATCAAAACCTTAGAGGGGACAGATGCAGGCCATCTCTGGTGAAGCAGCATGGTCTATTATATAGGTTCATAGATTAGTACTAAGCTAACTGCCCTTGTGACCCATTTTAAGCCTAGCCAATTATCCCTTGTGAGACTCAAACCCTGCACCTTGTGTTTGTAAGGCAAACACCTTAACCATTAAGCCACCCTCCCAACCCCTATCCCACAAGGCTGAAAAATATTGGATCCCCTTTGAGTGACACCAAAAACTAACCCAATTATTGAAGCCAATTATTTTTTGTTCATATTATAGAATAATTCTTGGAGAAGGTAGAATGCTACTCAGTGCTAGACCCATACCTGTCTGGGACACACAGCCTGAGAACTCCATCATGTCTCTCTTTATATAATTCAGGGAAGTATATCTCAAGTCAGTGATACCCACATGTGATATAACAGACCTACCAGTACTTGTTATTCATGGACCTGCATGAGCTTGTGATCTGATGAATCCAGGCAGCAGACAAGCAACTAACCATCGCTCTTTCCCCACTCAGTCTGGTAAAAGGTACATCTATATGTATTAGAATGGTGTCACCTGTAACTAAAATATTTGGTTGAGTAGATGCCTGCCTTAAAAGGCTCAGAGTCAATGACTTTGTGACTCCTTGTACTATGTGAGGTGGTAGGCTTAACTTGTTGAGTGTGCTTTGTATCTATGTTGCATTTTTGAGGTCTTTGAGGTTTCAGAAAATTAATCTTTAGAATTTCAACATATAGTGGATTATGGGTATTGTGATAATCTTGGTGAGGCATGTGACGAGTCCTCTTTACCCTGGGGCAGTAACTCAATCCTTGCAACTTTCTCCAGTAAGGGAGTGTCACTAAAAGCAGGGATAGAAATACACAATTTCCCCTAAGAGTACATCGGGAACAGGTTCCAAACCTGCTGGGACTGGACTATATGCTTCACTCTAGGTCACCAAATGAGTCTGCACACTAACCACTGCAGAGCACTGGGTCCCAATTCTAGGTATCTGACACACTCATGTTTCTTTTTTTCCAAAGCATCTTGGGTTTTCTGAGTGATACACCAGCAGAGGCTTCAGCTTGAAGTCTCCAGTGGTGTTTGCTGCCAGGAGAAGTGTGAGCCTATCTTTCATGGGCTTGTGATCTGGAATCCTAGATTCTTCTTGGGTTATGTAAGTCCTACTTGGCAATCTCTTCCAGAAAAGGCCTGTTTTATTGCAATTAAAAATCTGTTCTGGCAGATAGCCTTCTCTCTCTCTGTCAATTCTTCAAATTCCTTGACAAATTTCTGTGCGCCTTCTTTGTCAGCACTAGCTGTCTCTCCTTGTCTTAGAACACTGTGGATGCCAATTCATTTTTTAAATTTGTGGAACCATCCCCTATTTGCTTTAAATGTCTCTGTTTGCTGTGAGCTACTTCCTGGAGTTTTTTTTTTTTGTAGGTCTTCAAAAATGACCTTATCTTTCTCACAGATCATGGTCTGAGTTATTGGATCTCCCTTCATCTGCCTCTCCTGGATACAAACAAGAAGCATCTTCTCCATATCTTCATGAATTGTTTTTCTATGTTTGTCCAAAACCACTGTTGCTCCTTTTGACACCTCAGCACCCATGATGCTGTCTCTGTTTTTCCAAAATGTTGAGACAGTAGACCTAGACATGCCACACTGTTCTGCTATTTGTCCTATTTTACCTCCTCTCTCACTTTTACCTATGATTTATTTCTTCTTGCCAGTGCTCAGCCACTTATTTTTCCTGTCAGTATCACTCTTCTTTGGCCCTGTTTCTTGACTTCTTCGCAACACTTAAAAGAAACAACTGCACTACATAAACAACACAACAACAACAGGAAACAATGAACAACTTTTTAGCCTCCTTTCCAGGTCATATTGCGAGATGGCAGTTGAATTGTGGGATGCCCAGCCAGCCGAAAGCCCGGTTGAATTGCAAAATGATCAAGTTGCGAGGTAGCTGAATTGTGAGGTACCACTTGTATTCTAATATGCTTCGATTCTACCCTGACAAGTTCTCTTTCACTTGAAACATCTACTATTGAATAGCTACAGAAAGCTAGATGCATTTGTGTAAAGTCAGTGACAGTTTCATAAAGAGTTTGCAATATCAATAAACAGTTTGCATTATCAATATATTGCTAGTGCTATTTGTGACAAGATGTCATGTAACAGGTATGCCACTTGTTAAATGATGAGGTACATGACTGGAAATTTGGCAATCTAGTTTGCTTGGATTCCTTGTATACTGATATATGTTGTTGGCACTGAAGTAACAGCTGCACTTGTCTATCAAAGAAAAAGCTAGCAACATGCTTCTGTTTGTAGCTGAGTCTTAAGAAATTGATAGCTTGCTTACAATTTCTTTATTGTGGGACCAGGACACATGGGATGGACTTCCTTCCCTGAAGCTAAAAGTTAAATGTCTGATATTTGCCACAGAAACTTTCACTCCTTCTCTCAAGAACTGGTAACACTCTTACTACTAATGCTCAAAGAAGTGGAATCCTGAGTGTTGGTATTTTTGAGTTGTAGAATTTCATTTGGTTCTCTTTTTAATGTGTTACACTGTCTTATTCATCAGCAGTCACAATCAGTTTATTATTCCATTGGCTTGCTTGAGTCTAGAGTGGCAGTCCTTTACTTTTTATGGATACTACAGTGGTCCACAGTACTAAATAGGAGGTTCAAGTCATGCCCTTATTTGAAACACCCTGGTCTTGTATCTGCCATCAGGGTCATATTGTATGCTGAAGTCCATGAGCCTTTTGGATGTTCTGATTGTATGTGGGTATAAAACATTTTAATACAGTTGTTTAAATCAAAACAATACTGGATTATACTGCTGTGCTTTATTTATAGTGAAACTCTTATATAATTTATCTTTTTTCATGTTGTGGATCTGACAAACCAAACACATTTTACAGATTTGCTGAGTGTTGGAAACAAAACTTAGGACCTACTAATTATTATTTAGTAAATCTGTTATCCCCACTTTCCCCATGTGTGCTACCCTGTGATACACTTGAGCAAAGTTGGGCAGTAGTTCATCTTGTGCTATAAAGTGGCTAGCCAAAGAATATCAAAGATAAATTGGGTACAAAAGCCACACTTTTAAATCTTTATGAAACCAAATTTAAAATAAAAAAAACTTTCTTTTTCATGATGCCAACAAAATAATTGTTTGGCTAGTACAGCTGCTGTACTAAATTATTCCAGAGCTTCCCATTAAACTCACTGGGAAATTTCATTTGGATGTAAGAGGTCATGCTATGTATTAGCAAGACTTCTCCCCAGTACCCTGCACACATAATAACAAGGCATTGTTGGCAAACGTATGACCTCTCATTTTGCTCCCTAAGCACCCAATATTGGCTGCTAAGAGCACTTAGACTAGCTACTACAGGGAACAGCAGACAATCTAATTTTTGGGGACAGTTCGTTTTTTCCTGCAGGTCATTTTTTTTTCATCTGTTTTCTGGCAGGAAACCAGATAGATCTGTAGGTAGTGGTAACAGTATACACTGCCCACACCACAGTATACATCAATTTCTTTATGTTCTACTTATTTTTACTGTAGTTAGGGTGGAAAAGGAACATCCCATAGTAGTAAGTTGAAATACAGTCTTGTGGCCATTTTATAACACCTTTGGCAATTGCCCATGGGGGTGCAGTTTGTGGATAAAAACAAAGGACATCTAGGATGACCACAACAAAATGATCATTGCTATGGCTTTTGTTATGGGTAGGAACTGTGTATAGTGTCTAAGACCTACAAGTAGAAATACATTACTTTAACCATATTTTCTTTCACTTTCATCATAACCTAATGTAAGAGGGAGTACACAGATAATATTGGTGGTAGAAGAGAGGAAGCATGCTGTATGTGAAAGCACAAGGTATTTATATGATTATTGTCAAATAAAAATAGGTTGTTGGAGCAGTGTATTTATCTAACAACAGCAAAATGAGATGCATTAACATGGCTGTTAGAAATGGTAATTTCTTCTCAATTAGACATCAGAAGCATACAGAATGTGGCTGTCATTTTGGGGGTAGGTGATGTATGAAAACAAAGAACAGTCATATGATCACTTTTGAATGCCTGCTGATATGGTTTGCTAGAGGCAGCATTTTTCAGAGTAGCATGCCCATTATATTTATTTGATGACTTCTGAGACAAAGGTGGTGTCTCCAGAGCATTCAACTGGGAAAGAATTTCATGTATGTAAATGTCATATTAGAAGTTGCTGCATTTTTATTGTTAACATTCTTAGGGGGACTAACATATAGCTTCTTATATACATTTAACAAACCCATAGTTCTAGAAGGCTTTTGCAGCCCAGTCTGGCACTATACACGGTTTCTATATGAAAGCTGTTTGACTACTCTTTGCAAGTCTGGGTGAAATAATGCCCAGATGTATGTGTATTAAGTTGGCATTAGACCAGAAGCAAAAGTATTGTCTTGTTTTGCTTTCCCAGCTAAGATATTTCTGTTACTTCAATTAGGGGAAGTTTTAGACCATACCTCTCAACCTGGAAACATCAAAAATCTGGACAAAGGCCCATGAAAAGTAGGTAGAACTGGCCAAAAATCAGGATGCTGATTAACATAAAATGTGAATACTTAATCATGTAACCCTACCTACTCTAATGGGACCATGGGATACCAACACGAAGATTGAAGTCATTACATAATAATAAATAATGGCAGACATTTGAATTTCAGACTTCATATCCCTCAAAATATACACAATAATGCAAAACCTGTTATTCTAGCAACTAACTGAGTTTACAGGAGCAATATTTAAAATCTGTCCTTATTTTTGGGCCTTTACCTCACCATTATTTTTGGCTTTGTTTGTCCAGATTTCTTGCTCTGAAAGATTAAGAGGTATGCCTTAATAAAGAATTAATCTGTTGATGGGTGGCAGAAAGGACATCTACAAAATCCAAGTTCTCATATACATTGGGGTAAGCATTTTTTCAAATGCTCCAAATCAGATATTTCTTGCCAAAATACATTGCTATTTTGTAGCACAAGAGTTGAGAGGTATGGTAGGGTAATGCACCAGGCAGACCTGAGATGCCTTCAGCTAAGCAGGGTCACAGTACTGAAAACATAAAGCTGGTGTCAGCAGGCAAACTGTTTACACATCAGTCTTAGTTGCACCAAGTAATGCACTTCTTTGACCAAAGATAAAAACTTATCTTATTTCAACACAAATGAGCCACATGCACTAAACAACAAAGCTAAATTCAATAAATTTGAATCATCAAGTTTTCAGTTATTCCACGCAGTTTTGCTGTAGCTTTATATTTTCTTATGAACTGCGAAAGTCGCAGAACTAATTAAACTCTACTGCCCTTGTACTGATGCAATTTTTATAGACTGTGCTAAAAATAAATAAATTAGCAGTAAACAATTAAATAAAAGGTTGGCTGTAATATTAGATCTAGCCACTACTCTGCCCTGAAATCAGAAATGTTGCAATATCCCATTTCCTACCTGGTCCACAGCCGCTTTTCTTTCTAATATACTATACCGATACTCTCCTTCTAATTTTTCAATACCTTCCCATTTACAGTCTTGTCTACCAAATATCTATCTGCCATGAAAGTTGTGAATGTTAATGTAGAAAACTTCACCACAAATTACAATAATTTTTGTAGTATGAGATTATGAGTTTACTCTTTAGCAAAAGGTAGCAACATAAAATGACTCTTCTTTTTTATTTCAAACCTGGGTGAGAACTATCAGACTGGAATGGTCCCACTTCCAGCAACTTTTAAGTTGCTTACCTCTCAGCAGAAGGAAAAAGCCACCCCCTGCAGCCACTACTATGACCATTTTCAGCTCGCACACTCCTCCAGTGCCAACCTGAAGAGCTCGACTCATAGCCGCTTAGCCGAGTGCTATCTTCCAAAGATCAATGGGGTTGGGGCCCCATCTCTTGAGTGGCAGGAGTGGTACATTCCAAATTCAAACTTCTGTGCAGGTGGGTCTGCCAGGTAGCCAGCTGAGACTTTTAGCAGCCAGAGCATAAAATATATCCATTCCAAATGCTTTCCACAACTCGAACAAAAGCATAAGCCATTGCGGTTCCCTTTCTCTCTTACAAGCAGTTAGGTCAAGGGTCAGGCACAGTATCACAGTGCTGACATCAACACGTATGCTGCTGCATGTTGATGACATTGCAGGATATGCTGGTGATGCGAAATGACGTCAGCCTTGCCGAAAAAAATGTAAATAAAAGAAAAAAATTGTGATTTAATGGAGCCACTTGGGAATCTGTGACACCCCATTATTTTAACATCAAAACCATGAAATTGCGAGGAATTCGGTATGGTTGAGAGGTATGGTCTAGACTCCATTTACTGATAAAGGTGCAAATGTGTTGTGCTGGTATGCAAATCAGGGATCAGATAAAGTAAAATCCTGGGGGGTAGAATGTCACTGTATGTGTTTTGTGCCCTAGTATCTTACCAAAATTTTCTTAATTTTTACTGAAACTGTCTTAGAGTTATTGATTTATAGCCTTTTGTACACAACTAACAATTCTGGAGATTTACAGTTTGATATATATTCCAAAGTTCTGCCTGAGACAAGCAAATAATTAGAAAGGAAAAGGTAAGAGAATGGGAAGAGGCCAATAATTTATTTGGACTGCAGCATTAAGATTGTCTTCAGTATCAAGAACTGATATCAGAGTATAGGCAAAGAGAAAGAAATAGGGATCTTAAGTGAAAGACCAACACTGATAGAGTTTTTAGTAGAATCGAGAACAGAAGCTGCTGTTAAAACAGGAATAATTAGTAGAGCATACAAAATATAGCATCATAACTATAAGAATCAATCAGAGGAGGCTAGAAAGGACTGGCAAGAGAGAATGTATAAACAATTCACAAATAAAAATGGGGTGGATATATGTACGTTCCCCAAATATGCAACAAAGTCTAGAAGATTTAGGATCTTTGTTTGGAAGTATTTACATAGGTATTTTTATACCCCAGGCAGACTCCAAAGAAGTTTCCCTCAGGTAGACAGCAAATGTTGGAGGTGGGATGGGGAAGAAAGAGGTAACTGGGAACATATTTTCTGGGAGTGTAATCAGTTGTCAGACTTTAAATATTCCCTGCAGACTGATACTTGGTGAGCAAATTGGTGTAACTAAGGAGATGATTTTTGAGCCATGATACAGAATTGGAATTGCCTAGATGTAGTAAGGCCTTGCTGAGTCATATAATGGTGGCTGCCAAAAAAGCAATTACCAGAAAATGGAAATCAAAGTCTAAACCAACTTTACCAGAAGTAGTGAATGTAGTAACAGAGATAAACAATTGGAATTGGGATCTTTAGAAAAGGATAGGAACAAATTACATTGGAAAACATGGAAATTGTGGGAACAATATATGCAGAGGAGGAATGAGGTTTAAAAGAAGGCATGATTTGAATGAGCTGTTTAATGTTTGACTGACAATGACTAGATAGATTATAAGTGATTTATAATGTTTGCAACTAAAATTGTGTTAATATGGTTTGTTTTCATTTATATAAATGTATGATTGCCCATGTCATATGTGATAATTTAATAAATATGTTTCTTGTTAAAAAAAAAAATTCTGCTTGTAACTATCTGACCAATGCTTGCAAGCCAGGTGAAAATAAAGAAACAAAAACTAATTTTATTTCACCAATAAAGCAAAATTTGTATTACTGCATATGGAATGAAACCTAAATTCAATGTAATTGCAAATTAAGTCTGTGCCATATAAATCATGAATACTGTGGCATAACCCAGGCTGTGCCTGTAAATGGTCTATTGTGATCAATGCACTACCCCAGTAAATAAACTAAAATGCAATGCAGAGAAATCATTGGGGAAGAATATCATTCTTGATTGTGGTCTGTACTGAAGTATATTATTTGCCACAAGGGAACTGACATGGCCACTTTTAGGTGCAGATAGAATATATAGCATTTGAAATGGCCTTTATTTTCACAGTCTGGGATTATATATGCTTTTCATCTAAAGTCTGTGTTTCCTCATATGTAATGAATGTCCAGAATATGTGTGTACTAGATCTTCACTGAACAAGATGAAAATCTTTTTTTGTCAGCTGATGCAAAATTTCTACTGCTGTGTATAGGGTGAGGTCTACAGTCAGCTGCTATCATGTAAATTAATATGGAGATGCCATAAAGCCCTTGGGGATTGGATGGCATTTTTGAGTTATTTTTTATCTTATTAGAGATCTCAGATGTTGTATTGATAACTGCCTTCTGGAAACTGACATATAAATTCTTATATTCAGCTAGTAAATCCAACTTTTCAGTGGGCTTTTGTAGTCACAGTCTGGCACTACACTTAATATCCACCTGGTGACTATTTGTCTTTTGTTCGGAAGGTGAGGTGAAACAAATGTTAGAATATATGTGTATTATGTTCTCATCATACCAGAAGTAAACATCCATGCCACAGTTTTACATTTTGCATTATACATAGTATCCGTTTTTGGTTTCCATTTTTTTGTGTTTTGCTGAATGTCTGCAGAGAGCAGTAATGGCCAAAATACATTTCTACTGCTTTTATGTTATATCAGAAGTAAAATCCTTTGTAATATCTAGAACAGAAGTATTTTCTATTTGCAAAATGTCAAGCTACCACACCAAAGGTTTGACCAGTTAATGCTGGGTCCAGATTAAACATAGCACTGTATTGAAAACATAAGAATGATACAGGAATCTTTGATGTTTTGGACAGGATCATCCCATTGTTATTTTTCTGAAAGTTTATAATGAAATCCAAAAGGAGGACTGAAATATAACCTCTTACAGATAGGTGCTAAATTAATATATTTATATGTGTTCACCTCCACAGTCTGACACTTTCTATTACACCCAGTTTACATTTGCAGTATTGTTTTGAATAGTTGCTCAGTTCACAGAGCATGATAATGAACTACAATACATCTTTAATGAGTTCTCATTAGAGCAAAAGTAAACCCCTATAAATGTTGCTAGGCATTTTTGTAGCATGCCATGGATACAATGCCATGCTCTCAAGTGGTAAAAGCTGTGAGGTCAAATTCTGAGGTGAACTGCACTGGAAGATCTGAGGTTAGAGTTGCATTTTTAAGTGCATTTTGTAGCTAAATACCCTGTTGTTATTGCCTGTCAAAGACAGTCATTAATGGCTTTATTGTATATACATATTCACCTTTACTGCCACACCCGAACATTATACAATAGACTCATTTTCATTGTGAATGGTATGCCCAACTTTTGTTCAATGCAGCGAGTACACTAATGGCCTAAAATATTTTTGTTGAGCTGCTATATCATCATCAGTAAATGTCCTCTATACCTTACTAGTATGATTTTCATTTACAATGTGCCATAGCTGACATGTCAAATGTTTGAGCAACTAATGTTGTGGTTTCAAATTCAGCATACAACTGCACTGTAACTCCAAAGGATATGATGTTACTGGGCAGCCATATACAAAATTCTAAAACTTGAAAAAACTACACAGCTAAATCCCCTACCAAATAAAATAACCAAAGCATTGCTCAACCACTGAACTCCCACTTAAATCAAATAACATCTGCAGCACTAAAGAATCTTATTGACCATCCACCTTTCAGTTCATTCAGAATAGTACCTCAACATCTTATTTTCAACCAGTACCAACTAAAATAATACAAAATCTGCTATCACAATTAAAACTTACATTAGCAGAAAACCCTTAAAAAACAATCAAATTTCAAAAAACAAAATCGCAGTACACTAGAAGTCATGCCACAGAATACTTGAAACAAAAATATTTATTGAGCACATTCATTCTTTTATATCCGAAACTATTCTGAAGAATTTCATGGATGTGAATTAGTAGCAAATCAACTTCCTGCTGAGTACTTAAAATCTGATGCAGATGCCATAGCTTACTGCACATTGGTACTAATCAACAGATCCATATTAAAATCATATGTACCCAAAAGTGTGGAAAAATCCTTTATTATTCCACTACATAAAGGAGGAAAATCACATGACTTTCACCCTTCACATAGCACCACTAAAGCTTTTCTCTCTTTCTACAACACAATAAAACCACATAGGGATGAAGGTAAACTAGCTTATTCAACATTACTGGATTTATCTATAGCATTTGATAGAACCTCCTATACTAAACTACCACATACATTACCTTTTCTCAATATTTCCATCTCTACCCTAAGGCATGTTAAAAATTATCCGTTACATAGGGCACAATTTGTCAAATGGCAAACATGCCACTGTCATTCTGCCTACCCATAACTATTGGCTCAAACCTAGGTCTTGTCCTCTTCAATATTTTGTAAATAACATTCATACTGCAGTGGGGAAATGTTCCCTTGGTTCAGTATGCAGATGACTCCACTTTAATCTGCTCAACTCCAAGAAAGCCATCACTACAAACTATTACACATCAATCCTACTCTTCCATCAAATATTTTTTGAACCAATCGACTCTTCTCCTGAAGCCAAACAAAACATCTGCTTTTCATCCTAAAATAATATTCTGATCACAAAAATACCTTTATTATATCATGCACAGAAAACAGTAGACATGAGGTTGTCACACATACTACATTACTTGGGTTCACCATAGATGATAATCTAAAATTTGACATACACATCCAAAATACTATCAAACAGTCCATATAAAAATAGGTCTCCTCTAAAAAAACATCTCCCTGTGTCACCTTGCAATCTCAAAAGACCACTGTCTTTTCATATCTATTGCCAACTCTCTCATGTGCCTCTCCCCTATGAATAAATACCAAATCTTCCTGGTTCATATTATTTAAGAGAACACTTAAAGTTGCGAAAGCTGTTTTGTCGAACATGTTTACGTGAAATGGCAAAATGGCATGGAACAGTGATTTTTTTCCCAGGGAAAAAAATCACTGGGCCATTTTCGGGACATTGCCATTTCCTCCACTGTGGTGTGATCTCAGAGTTGGTATATTTAAATAGGGTGGTGTGGGGGGCACAGCTCCTCACATCAGGGGGTGTGGGGGATGAAGCTTCCCACTTTATTTTGGGTTTGGTTTTTTTTTTTTTTTTTTTTTTTTACGGATCAGCGATTTTTTTCACTGGGAAAAAAATTGCTGATCCATGTATTTGACATTTTACATTTTTGTAGTTTTTGGGTTGATTATATAGCATTCCCAATTTCAAGCATTCACTAATATAATATAGACCCAATTTCTCTTTCAACTAAGCTAGAAAAAATCTATAATAATATAAGAATACTTCCAGGCCACTTTCAAAGTAAAACCATTCATTACCTACCACTCAGTCAACTAAACTGGTTGGAATTCCCTAGCTATCAAAAATTCATTTATCTTAAGCTTATTCAATTTATATTTCATCAATCAAATGCATAGCATAGAAGATAGTAATGCTATGATACTTTCCATTTAGATCTCTCAAGCCTAATGACACATATCTTGCCCAAGTCAGAAGACAAAACAATAAACATGGTGAACTAATTAATTCCTCATAAGTATTCAAATGTTAGAATCCTTTCCCACTAGACCTACACCAAATCACAAATCCAAAATACTTCAAGGCAAACAGGACCACCCTCTTGGATCCCAAATTATGCTCCTGCCACTCTTCTTCTGGCTAAATGTTGCAATAACTTTATCCATCTGTCCTCTATCTGTAGTGCCCTTTTCAACTTTTTGCATTATCTAAGTTTATGGACTTTCATCTGAAAACCCAAAAGTTTATCACTGTTACAGTAAAGCCGAAACATAACTTTGTGGAATATAATGGTTTCCACAATCTATCTCTTTTGTTTTTTGGATGTGAAAATTAACGCTTGTTGTCTTGTATTGTATTGTATAACATCTGGTTAGATCTGTTAACTGTGGAACATTTCTTACCCAGGCCCCCACTGAAAATGTTCCTGTCATGTCTCAGACAGACTTTCCTGGTAAACAAATGCAAATAAATAAATAATATGAATTATAACTATAATATGAATTATAGCTGATCATCCTTGTTGCTCCTTCCTGAAAATTGCATAATGAAATTACAAAGAGTGACTGAGATATGACAAATTACAAATACGCACTACAGTTATATATTTAGATGTATTTATATGCACAGTCACAATGTTGCTACTGAGTGTTGTTTTGACATTCTCCTCAGCATGCATGACACCGTGATGGAGGTGTCCTTAGAGAAGAAGTAAGAATCCTATACATTTCACATGAAAACAGATTTTTCATTTGTAACATGCCATGGTTGCAATACCATGCTTGATAACGTCTAAAATGGCACTCTTATGTGAGCTTTGCTGCTGAACACATTTTTGCTGTAACCTGTGAGTTTTATAATGAAATCTGAAAGTATGGTGAAGACCTTTCATAAACAGGAATAAGAGGCTTTTGATCATATGCCTTTGCTGCTGCTGTCTGACATTTTGCCTTATACTCAGTTTTTCTTGTGATGCATAGAACATCTGCTGTGTATACTGTTTACAGTAATGACCAAGAATCTATTTACTGGGTTTCATTGCATCAGAAGTAAAACTCCTTTCTGTTTTTCTGAATACAGTTTTTTTTTTGTCATTAGGGTCATGACCTTCCTCACCCATATGTGTTGACTCACATGCAGTAAACTACATTACAGGAATATAACAACTTCATGACGATCAAGATTTAATGCAGGAATGGTCAAGGAGAGGTGAATTTAAACCAAAAGATGAAAGGTTAATATTGGTGGACCAGTCTAGAGGACTATGTACACGTTGGTTTACAAAGTCCATTTAACATGTCAAAGAAACAGACAAATGGAGGTTTTGTAAAACAAAACTGGAAACAGTTGCACTTCTTGTTGCTGGGTGTGATACTAATAGGAGAAGGACTGTATACTGAAAGCCATAATAATCTGGCTAGACTATTACACTGGGCATTGTGTAAACATCATAATATCGAAGTAGCTGAGAAGCATTGGAAACATGAGCCACAAAGCATTATATAAATGATGAAGTTTATACCACATGGGATCACCCATTACCAACAGTTCAAAAAATAGATGCGAGAAAACCAGATATAGTAGTTCAGGAGAAGAAGACAAAAGTAGCATTGATCATTGAAATTGCTACACCCAGTGATTACAGTTTCTTATGTACATAGAAACACAAAGTCATAAAATACCTGGATTTGCAGGCAGAAACTAGGGCAATGTGGAAGAAGGATACCCAGATAATTCCAACAGTAGCAGGAGCAATGGATCTCATAAAAATAGAATTTACTGTCATATTTAGATACGTTACCGATATATGTAACTCTGTATGAATTATATAAGGAGTCAGTTATGGGCACATTGGGAATGCTATGAAGAGCACTTTTGACCTACATCAAAGACTGAAACAATAGTAATTTCATAAACTTTAATCATACTTTAAGCAGAACAAACACAAATACCAACCCTTTCTTTTAAAGAAGTACCAGTAAAGAAAACCAAAAAAATTAATCCAGCAAGACAGAGGGACTCCACAATGGCCAGTTTCAATAAAAAACTTTTATTGTCGACACCACAAGTGATTTCACAGACTAAGCTGCTTCTTCAGGTAATGTCTATCAAACTAAAAAACTCAGTTTAAATACCATATACTTTACTACCTCCCTTGATTAAGCTTAGTCTGTGAAACACACACACACACACACACACACACACACACACACACACACACACACACACACACACACACACACACACACACACACACACACATACACACACACACACACACACACACACACACACTACAAAACTCAGTATTTATGAAAGTGCCACTGCGCAGGAATATTTATAGTGGATGACATCATCATTGGATGTTTAAGAGAAGATGTTTAGAAGCCTGCATGAAATGGATGTGTATGCATGTCCAACTGTGAAAATATTGATACTCTATGTGATTGTATTAGTGACTGCAGGACACACAATTATGTTTTTCTAACTAGACATTCATACACACACACACACACACACACACACACACACACACACACACACACACACACACACACACACACACACACCAGTTGACTGCTGTGGGACTAGAACCACTACCTAAGTACACAGACTACAGAAATTAGTACTTTACACAAGCACCACAGCACAAGTCTGACTTTTACAAGGCTGCAGGAAAATCGATAGTGGATGACATCATCATTGCATGTTTGAGAGAAGATGTTGGGAGGCTTGCATCAAATGGATGTGTAGACATGTCCAACTGTGAAAATACTGGGACTCCATGGCATTGAGGAGTGGTTTTGCAAAGTACAGTGATTTCAAAGTAGTCTTGTGCTACAGAGACTTATTTGGCAAAGTGCACTTATTTCAAAGAGTCTGTTGTGCTATTGGGCATAATTACAAGTTCTGGCATAAAATTCTGGAATATATTTACATATGTATGTTCACACATGATTTCAAGCACCGTAACCACTGTGTGTTGATATGGCAGAGGCATTTCACAGACCTAGTCCATTTGTGTTTGATCACAATATTGTAGAGAATTGGAGAGTATTTGAGCAGGAATACAATATTTTCATACAAGCAGCTTTTTCTGACAGAGATGCATGCATGAGGGCATTTGTTTTGCTTAATTAGCTGGATCAGAAGCCACTGAGAGAGAGTGATCATTTGTGTATGCACCAGCAGTATATGTAGGAGAGGGGGAAAACTGCCATATTGTTGCACCAACTAAATCAAGGGAGGACCCTGAGTGTTTGAAATGCAAATTTAGAGAAATGTACAACCTGAGACAAATGTTATATTAGAGAGGCACTTACTTTTTACAAGAGACCAAAAGCCAGGTGAGATTTTTGCAGCTTACATCACTGACTTGAGAAAAAAGGCTAAAATGTGCAGATTTGGTGAACTGAAGGATGAGTTCATAAAGGACAGGCTTGTGTGTGGTGTTAATGGTGTTGCAGTGAGAAGGATTGTGGTTCCTGACAGTGATTTGGTGTTGAACAAGGTTATAGAGATTTGTTGGATCCATGAGCTCACAGAAAGACACACAAGTATGCTTGCAAGTGATAAGAGCTTAGTTTCAGCAGCCTCTTGAGCAAGTGTAGACAGCATGCAGCACTTAGCAAGCAAAAGCAGGCCTAAACACATGGCAGCTGCAGCTCCTGCAGGTTTTCCTGGGAGACCCCTTAACTTTCTAGCAAGTTCCAAGACTAGCTCAGCAAAATGAACATGCTAAGTGCAGTATAAGGGTGAGTCAGAAAAAACCCTTGCCAAGTCTTATTGTGAACTGTCACATTTGTGGGGCCAATCATGAGTCTAAAAGAGAGAAGTGCTTAGCATTTGGTCAGCAAAGCCACAAGTGTAAAAAATGGAATCACTTTCAAAAGTTTTGTGAATCAAGCAAGCCTCATACAGTTATTAAGAAAGGTCACTCAAAAAAGCAAGTTGATCATATAGAAAGCTGCAACCATACTTTCTATGTAGATGGTGTATCAGTGGTCAGCGAAAAGGTTAATGTAGTAGATTTATTGGCAAAAAAAAAATGGTTTTGTACTGTCCTGATCAAAGGTAAACCCACAGAGCTCAAAGGAGACAATGGTTCAAAGTGTAATGTGATGTAAGCAGAAATATTTACTAGAGTGAGAGCTGGTGAGCAACTTAATTTGACCAACTGTGTGAAGCTTGTTGCTTATGGAGGTGAAGAAAATCAAACCAAAGGCTCAGTAGTGCTTTCATGCTATTTGTCTGGGAACGGTTACAGCTTGCAATTTTATGTAATCCAAAGACCTTTGCAGTCATTATTAAGTTTAAGAGACAGTTTAAAATTAAACTGATTTTTACCAAAGAAGTACTTCATGCAAGCTCATGTCCCAGTTCCGGCATAAGTGATGCTATTTTCTCAGAATATGCAGATGTTATCAGTGACAAGCTAGGGAAACTTCCAGTTGTGTACTCCATGAAAGTAGACCCAGAGGTCAGTCCAGCAAGAAGGATTCCAATTGCTATGCAGGACAAAGTCAAAGTCCAGTTAGATGAAATGATGCAGCAAGATGTGATTTGTCCAGTCACAGAACCAATCGAGTGGGTATCTTCCATGGTGGTTGCTCATAAGAAGAGTTTAAGATGAAGTAAAGAGATCTCATCATCCTATGCGTATAGTCAAAAAGGTAGCCACCCTCATGCCAAATCCACTGTTTTTTCCATCTTAGATGCAAAGAATTCATTTTGGCAAGTAATGCTTGATCGCAAATCTTCACTACTGACTACATTCAGTACCCCATTTGGTAGATATAGATTCCTCAGGATGCCTTTTGGTATAAATTCTGCCAGTGAAGTCTTTCAGCATGCAATGGAGCAGATTTTCTCATGCTATCTGTGTGCTATAATACTTGATGATTTACTAGTTGGAGGCAATGGTGAAGCAGGGCATGACAGAAATTTCAGAAAATTCTGGACAGAAAGTGTGTAGTGAACTTAAAGCTCAATCCTCTGAAATGTAAATTCAGACTACCAGAAGCTACTTATGTAGGTCATTTGTTTACCAGTATGGGCTTACAACCAGACCCTTGTATATAAGCAGTCATTCTTGAGGTGCCATTCCTGGATAATATCCAAGCCTTACAGTGTGTTCTCGGTATGGTTAACTATTTGGGCAAATTTATCCCTGACTTTAGTGAGTTATCAATGCCTTTGTGAGAGCTGACATGTAAAAATGGTCATGGTTGAAACAACACCAGAGAGCATTTGACTACTTCAAACAACAAAATGCCAACCCACTTACATTGAGATACTACGATGTCCACAAACCAGAAGTTCTTTCCTGTGATGCTTCAAAGTTTGGTCTGGGTGCAGTTATTCTTCAGGAGGGCAGAACTATTGCCTATGCATCTAGAACTTTTATCTAAACTGAGATGCAGTATGCTCAAATTGAGAAGGAACTTTTGGCAATTGTGTTCACATGTTCAAAGTTCCATGATAATATCTATGCTGAGCAATCCAGATAGAAACTGATCATCAGCCTCTAGTCACTATTTTAAAGAAGCCTGTGCATACAGCTCCAGCAAGACTGCAAAGAATGATGCTCAGATTACAAAAGTACAATTTCAAAATGGTCTATATTAAAGTCAAACTTCTTTATCTGGCTGATACCTTATCCAGATTGCCCAGAAATACTAAGGAGTTGCTTGATACAGAGAGTTTTGACTTTGATGTCATAGAAGTGCATACTTTTTTGACCACAAGACTTGATGAGCTGCAAGATCATACAAAGATTGATCCTATTTTGCAAAAGGTCAACCACTACATCAGTGCTGGATGTCTGTCAAAGCAATCCTGTGTACCGCCAGAAGTACAACCTTATTTTCCATGCAGAGATGAGATGCTGATGGAAGATGGTAATTTCAAAGGTCCAAAGGTTATTGTTCCTACTTTCTTACAACTTGACTATATCCAGATTTTGCATCGTGGCCACCCAGGTTCCAATTCTACCAAAAGAAGGGCGAGAGGACTAGTATTTTGTCCTTCACTCTTATTCAAACTGGTTTGAAATTGATTTGATACCTAACCTAATGTCCAGTGCTGTTATTATTAAGATGAAACATCATTTCTCAGTTCATGGTAGTCCACACAGTTATCTCTGACAACGGTACCCAGTTTATCAGTCAATTGTTTCAAAAATTTGCAAAAGAGTGGGACTTTATCCATATTACTAGTAGTCCTGAATATCCACAGTCAAACGGCCTTGCTGAATGTGCAATACAGAGTGCAAAGCAATTACTAGAGAGGTCAAAGTGTGGCAATAATGATAACTTCTTGAATTTACTTAATCTCAGAAATATACCCCGTGACAACCTACTTGGCTCACCTGCTCGGAGGCTTCTATCCAGACAAACCAGAACAACCTTGCCTATCAGTTCTACTTTGTTGGTGCCTAATGCTAAAAACAACAAAGCAATCAAAGCTCAGATTTTCAAGAAGTGTTCCTTTCAGAAGTCCAGCTATGATAAAACAAGACAATGTTTTCATCTGCTGAAAGAAGGACAGACAGTGAGGATGCAAACTGCAAAAGGCTTTGATCGAATTGGTCAAGTGAGAGGTATATGTGCCGAGCTGAGATCCTACTTAGTGGAATCTGAGGGTATGGAATACAGGAGAAACCATAGACATCTTCTTCATGTGTCAGAAATGATATTGCAGCATCATACCTGTGATACAGACTCTAGATCTCAGAGCAACCCCTCATGACATGTCTAGCCTGGCTGACACACCCACTGGAGGCAAGGGAGTCTGAATTGCTGTTGTGTTTTCATTCTCCCTACCTGTAATCATTCACAGTTGCAATCCATCAGCAACAAACACTCAGGGAATGCCTGTACTATGTTTACATCTGCAGCACGGAGCCAAGAATTTGGGATTCAGCAATTTTAGTTCACACCTCATGTGCATCTTCACCATCCTCACAGGCCTGAAATCTACACCATAAAAAGGGAACCATGTAACTAGGGAACCTGAAGGTGAGGAGACTTGTTTATGTGTATAACACAGAAGAAGATTTCTATTACTTTGGATTTATCTGTATAGAAGAGTACTGATCTTGAAAAGGTATAATTGCATTTTTCAGTAATATTCCGGATATGCTCAGGTGTCACTTAGAAAAATAGTTCTATATTTGCATTAGCAAATGCTACTTTTATCTGTATGGACTTCTTAGAAGTTTACAGATGGCATAGGCATTTTTCTCAGGGCATTTTACTTTCTGAGATGCACAACCTTGTTAACTTTCATCACAAGTGTTAATGTTACAACTCTTTCTCTTTACACTCTTCTATTGTTATTTCAATATACTGAAATGTAAATGTCCTATATTGCCAATGACATAGGGGTGTTAGCCTTCTAGGATGACCCATAGACACCTCTAGGGAAGTGCTGCCCACAGGTAGAGGTGATTGGCAATTGCATAAAGATGAATGTTCTGTGGTAAATCTGTACACATGTGTTTGGGACAGTTTATTTGATAGCACTTATAACAGTTCACTAATGTTTTATTCCTGTTTGGTAGCAAAATGTCATGTGCCTGTTGTTTTGAAGGTGGGGGAGCCAAGTTATATCTCTGTGTTGCTACAAACAAAATTGTTTGTACATATGTTTGTTTTGCTATTGTTACTCCCTTTGTTTTTGATCCAGCCTTGCTTTGTGTGAGACTGTGTTATGTTACAACCACATAATCCTTTTTTTATATTTGAATATCTTGAAAGTTTTTTCTTTCTCCAGTGGGTAATATTGAAAAACTACTACTTATTTGTTATATCTAAGCAGAACTTTTATTTATGTGATATGTATATGTATTATCCTTCTTTTCTGTTTTATGTCACCTAGGACTATGGCAGCCAGGTGTCCCTATCCCCACACCCCCACTTCAGTGACCCTGAGAATGATGTTATTGTCCAAGTATTTAGGCAACATGGTGGCTTTCTGCTTAAGAGAGACCATGGGGATATGTTGGGAAGAATGTAAATTTGGCAGCAGATAGTGAACAATGTCAATGCACTTGGGGGACACAGCAGGACATATGATCAGGTGCATCATAGGGCCACTGCCATGATTTAAACAGCCCAAAGGAGAGCAGCTGCAGTGGCCTGTGGACAGATAGCTACCAGGGACCCTGCTACAGAGCCACTGCTGACACCAAATGAAGAGTTTCTGTCCACTGTTAGGATTCCAGAGAGCTCAGTGGAAAATGCACAACAGCATGTGATTGATGTTGGTGCTGCTGTTTCTGGGAGGACAAGTATGTCCCAGGAGGAGCTTCCAGGTAGGCTTACCTATGTCAATTTTTAAATACTTCTTTTATAGTGAAATAGTGACAGCAATACATAATTTTTTGGGGGTGGGAACTAGTTATAGATTGATACAGTTAACAACACATTCTGGTTCATTACACATGGGCTTGGGGTAGATGTGTCATCCAAGTTTCTGTTAAATGTATTGTTAATGGACATAACAAGGGCAAAAGGTTTTTCATCCTCTGTGTTACTTGTGATGATGCTGTCCTTACCTTTTGCTTAAATTCTTCCAGGACCATCTTTCCTAAGAAATGTGGAGTCGTCTGCACATGGTAAACCAAACATTTGTACTGCAGTACTGATGAGCATTTCACAGAAATATTTATTTTATCTGTGTGTGTGATGTGCCTGTCAGGACTATGTGTGTGTATTGCTGTACTGTCTGTACTAGTGACACCATTGCTAGTTTGTGAGCATATATTGAACTATAGTAGTGTAGCTATTAATTTCTTTCCTGTGTATGTTGCTTATTATCATAGGTGATCCTGACAGTGGAAGTGTAGAAATCACCTGATGTCAGAATATCGGCAGACTCTGATGACGATGGTGGGCAAAGAGAAGCACAGTTGAAGGGGGTGCAGAGGTTGAATCTGACACTGAGGTTGACATTCAGCCATGCCCTGTAATTCCATTGGAAACAGCCAGGAGGCCTATGCCAACCCATTCCAATGATCTCTCAGATATTGGACAGGTGGAGGGTGAATTACTCAATCAGGGTAGTGTGGTTACTGCAGCTTCACTGTCTGTTGACTGCAGCCATAGCCAAAGTGTGGGTGAGGTGCCATGCAGGAGAGTTGTTAGGGGTGCTCAGAGGAGACCTGCTATCCATCCTCTACCTGATCCAGGTGTGTCTTTCCATGCCACTCAATGTATGTTTAGGAGCATCATGGAGGTGCAGGCATGTTCAATTAGGGCCTCAGAAGAAATGTGTAGGGTTATATATGTGGCACAGGCTGACATGCATGACTGCCTCCACCATGATACCAATTACAAGGACCAGATAAATTACATGTTGGAACAGGCGGTGTCTGTGATGGAACATCTGCTGGGAGGAGGAGGGCATCCATGTGGCCATAGGTAAGCCACATCATCTGATGTTAGCTGATGTGGCCATGCCCAATCACTCTCCTATAGTGGCACTACTTCCACTGTTCCATCAGTGGTTGAAGTGTCCACACCCAGACATGGCAGGCCAAGGGGTCATGGTCCTGGGCATATTCATGAGGAGAGCTCATCCAGCCGACATCAGTCATGTTCAGGTAGCAGCAGTGCATCTGACCATGGGTGTGGACATGCCAGTGCAACATCTGGCAGAGCCAGTTCTCGTGGTCAGGTATGACAACAATGAACTGCCACCTCTACCATGCATGGTTCACACCTGTCCAACATACTTGGACAGAGAGCTAGCACAGAGCTTGTCTGTGTTCTTGCAGACACTCATACACCGATTTCACCTGGAGTGCCCATACAGGCACACACACAACAGTTACATGGTTCATAAGCTCATTCTGCCTCAGTGGTCATACTTTATCCAAATGTCTGTCAGCTTCTCTTTCTTACTCATACACACAGTTACCTTTTGTGTCAGCCTAGGCTTCCTGCTCCCCCCACCACACACACACACACACACACACACACACACACACACACACACACACACACACACACACACACAGCCCTGTGCACGTGATGATAACTGTGCCATATCCTTGTTTTCTATCTTTTGGATTCAGGGATACATAAGCTTTGTGTCTGATGCTCAGGGTACATAGCTGATTTAGTGCTTAGTATAGCTGTGTTTGTGATGCTGTTTTGTTAATTGTAGTGCTTTCTTACAGGTTTTTGTAATGTGACCATTCCTCCCATATTTACAGCAACAAAGCTGGACCAAGCCATAAATAAAAGTCGGACAAAGGCTGAACAATAGGGAGACTTTTTCCATATTTTGGTCTTACAAAGTTAGACAGTTGATAGAATCAAACAGTTTTTGCATCACTATTTTAAGAGTTTTCTGAGGAATATGAAGTCTGAAACTGAAATATGTGTCATTGATTTCTAATGTCTCTTTTTAATGATTTGCCAGTACAAAAAGTATGAGGCCAAACTGAGGACATTCAGTGACTATCAGTACTTTTGAGAGATATGAATGTGTGAATCTTTGATGCCTGAGGCCTATTACTCAATAGAGGACACATGTATTCACATAAGTCACTGCTGTCACATGCTGAAGTCATTGCTGTACAACTCAACCACATTTTACTTACTTACTTACATTACCAAGTAACAGTATGCAATGATATTCCATTCATTTGTATTATTAGACATTTTTTTAATATTCCAGATTCAGCACTTACCTTGTAAATCAGGCAGTTGCTACAGTTTTAGTTCAGGTCTGAGTCTGTCTGATGCTAGGA
This sequence comes from Protopterus annectens, assembly GCF_019279795.1. Taxonomy (NCBI): domain Eukaryota; kingdom Metazoa; phylum Chordata; order Ceratodontiformes; family Protopteridae; genus Protopterus; species Protopterus annectens. The sequence continues at coordinate 1,299,305,259 of NC_056735.1, forward strand.
GTACACAGCTATTACATGAGTAGGTAAAGGTTGTCAGTGTTGCCTGGCATCAATGTTACTATATGTATGTGCAAAGGATGAAGGTTTTAGCTCCTTGGGTGATGAATGACTATGTTATGTGTTGCCTCTTAGCCAATGCAATGGCATATTGAGCATGCCCTGCACCCACAGCAGCTGCTGGTTTCCCCTCTGACTCCTCACCTGTGTGTAGCTGTAGTGACCTTGCCAGTGGTGATGGGATGTGTGCTCTTTCCCCTTGTTGAGCCTGAAGAAACTGTTCTCGCAGGATGATGTTGTGAAGCATGGCATAGACAGTGAAGATTTCAGTACATGTACATGGATTGTACTGCAGGGCTGCCCCAGATGTATCTAGGCACCAGAACCATGACATCAGCAGCCCAAACACACATGATATTTCTGGTTTGAGTGTGTGCCTCATTATAGCATTCTTTAGCTGGTGTGTGTGCATTTCTGATGGGTGTCATCAGTCACGGTACCAGTGCATAACCCGCATCCCCCAGTAAATGACCCTGTGGGATATCACCCATAGTAAACAGCTCATACAGTTGGGAGTTATTGGTTGATTAGTATACATTTCAGCTACTTATGCTGTAATTAGCATATCACAGTGTTTTCCATGTTTGTGTGGTTCACAGTGTGTAGAGCTGCTTACTGAATACAAAACGGTGCCCTATTGTGTGCACATTGTGCCAGGACATGGACACAGTCTTAGCAGACCATGTAGGGTTTATTGAATCTGCCCCTTGGAGAAATTAAAAAGGCAGAAACTGTACAAACAAGAATAATGTGCTTTTTCCATTCATTGGATGGAACAGATTTTTAATGAAATTACTAAAGATATGAGACAATAGTGTAACAGTGTCAGAGGAAATTATGTTAGTCAAATCTTCCAGGATACTATCTGGTCCAGTTATGCACATTTCCTTTTAACCATGCTTAACACACAACAAACATCATCCTCTATAATCAGAAGGCATTGGGATGCAATGTCAAGATATCATGTGACTTTATCAGCCAATCTGTCAATAAAACACACATTTGCAAAATAAGTATTAAGTATTTCCACTATTTCTTGTGTAAATGAAATAATTCTGCCATTTATATTTAAGGGTCCAAATGAGCTGTTGTACTGCCAGAAAGCCTCCACAGCGTAGCCACTCAGACCTCTGTGATAGAAACATACAAAGTTCTGAGAGACACCTGTCAGTCTGCAATAATACTGCCAATCTAACATCATGCAGCAATGGTACAAACACTTTGACATGTACTCATGATGCACCGCAGCATACAGCACCTGTCATGCTATAACACAACTGCACCACAACATGTCATGTACTGTACTGTACTATAGACACCTTGTGCATCAGACACATATTTAAATGTCCCTGCATCGATGGTATGGATGGCAGGGATGTGGCACAGGTATCATCACATGCACAGGGTGTGGTGTGGGGGTGCCAGCAGCCTAGGCTATGCCAAACAGTTGACATCATGTGTGGGAGTCAGAAAGGGGTGGTGGTCAGCTGGGCCATGGATAGGAGCCATATGTGTCTGTTGGTGACCTACATGTGACAGTGATGTATGGGTGTGTACACATATACAGTCAAGCCATGTGCTAGCCTTACACATGGGTATGTTGGGCAGCTGTGGACCATACATGGCAGAATGGACAGCTCACCATCTCTGGTCATAAACACAGGAAATGGCTCTGCTAAGAGTGGCACTGGCATCACCACACCCATGGTCAGATGCAGTACTAGTCACTGATGGTGTCTGGTGTCTGCTGGGCCCGTGGACCTCATGGTACCACCCAGGACCATGTGCCCATGGCCTGCCATGTTGTGATGTGGACAGCACCCTCCCATCTGTAGTTCTGGAGGTACTGCCACTACAGGAGTGTGAGTGTGCATGGCCACGTGGACTCTCAGTGGATGTTGTTGGTGACCTACGCCCATGTGTCCGATGCCCTATTCCCACCACATGTTCTAGCACAGACAATGTGCAGTCAAGGACTGACAATGTCTCACCCCACTGTCTGTCCACTACATCAGTGAAATGATGCATGGCATCATCAATGTGGTGGAGGGAGTCAAAGATGTCAAACAGTGATGCATCCATGATCCTGAACATCTGTCTGGTTTTGCATTTGTTAACCCCTTCGAGACAGAACATACAAGTAGTGTACTCTGGCTAAGCATATTAGTTGTGTATACAGCAAAATGGCAGCCCTTAGCATTGTCTGGGTATATATGAGCCGTACAAAATCATTATTACACTCACTAGAGACATTGGACTCCAGCCACATCTGATGTACCTATGGAAAGGTGAGGGAGAGGGATTGTCAGCAATAACAAATGTGGCATTGTTACAGGATAATATGTGTGTATAGCTACATGTACAGTAGGTACTCTGATACTGCCTACATTGCTGACATTCAGAGTATGTGTGCACAGGTGTGCATTACAAATAATCCCCCCATGCAGCTTGACCTGATATCCATGTACAGGTATGCAGAGGCTGCAACAATGACTGATACAGTATTACAGTGATGCACAAAGGAGGCTTACCTGGACATTCCTTTGCTGTGGAGGCTGTGGCACCCACCTCCATGATGTATGGGGTGATGGATGCTTGGGAGCTGGTGGTTGATCCCAGGTTCACCAGGAATTCTTCTCTGGCCAAGAATGGCTCTACTGCTGCAGATCCATCATCAGTGGCAGCACAGTTGCTGGCTACAGCAGGGGCTTTTGCCATGCAACATTTTTCCATGTCTGTCGCTATGTGACAGGCCTGATCATAGCTTCTGTCCTGTATCCCTAGGGGGGTTCACTGCTGTGACAAGGTCAGCCCACATTGCAGAACATTGCTCACAATTGTGGCGAGTCCTGAACAGCAGAATGACATGATTCAGTCATAGGCCATCCAGGATTACTTCATTTTCCACAGATGTAAATGGCAGGTGCCTCTGTTTATACATCCTTTCTGAAAGACAAGAATAGGGGAACACATCACAGGATCAGATATGTTGCTCTGCACTATGTATACACCCTTCACATCCACACTGGCCTCCACTATGCACTACTACCTCCCACATCATACCCCGCCATCTATCACCACAGTCAGTATGTGGCAATCAGCAACAATAGTAGCAATACCGGTTATGTCCCTGTGTGACGTGATGGAGTGTGCCAAATGTCTACACTCCTATCGATGCCACCTACTGTGTTGTGTTCCCTATGGCCGACATCCCACTACCATGTCAGACAGCCACTATTCGACAAATAGGTGTGGGTTATTATGAGTATATGGGAATAGTCTAGCAAGAATGACAGACAGTAATGCAAATGTGCTGTAGGGTATCTTCCCTGTAGGTGTCCTACTTATCCAGTATACAGATGTATGTGGAATGTGTACGTGTGCCTGATATATGTGGTCCCTTTGGCAGAAACATGTGGATGTCTGGCAGATAGTTGGGCAATAACTGTTGGTTGTTTTTTTAGACTGTGGAGAATTTGTCTGTCACATGCCAGCACCCTCAAAAAACAAGTTATGCTACATTCATATCTGTTACTGTATTCATACCTTTACATTGTATGATCATTATGTACACTCTTTCACTGAGGTTGGGCCTGTGTCCCCCACTACTAATGGCTATGACCTGCAGTCCTGCTGTACAGGGTTTCCAGGTATGGCACCCATAGCTGTCAAGCAATGAGATATGAATATTGACAACACAGTGACCCAGCCAGAGTACATCAGGACAGTCAGGGACACTGGTACAATGTCTGAGCTATTCCTGTGTAACATTCACAGACTAAGAGGAGCTGAATGAGAGTACATCATGTGATATGCCATCTGTGTCCACCATTACTCACTGTCACTATGTCTAACACACAATCCAGTGGCATTCATACAGGAGCCAACTGTTGTAGGAGGCAGTGAGAGGGCCACAGCTGTGATCTAAGTCACAGCAGGCAGAGTTGAAAGGCATGGCTGTAGCTTTTGGACAGCAGACTATCAGCAACATGTCATTCCCAGAGATGTACTAGGGGCCTACTGTTGTAATCCCTATTCCCTATAACTGCATCCTCCCATCTGCATCCCATTAGATGTGGACATGTATTATGCACCTGATAGCATGCTGTAATCCTTTTGTGGAGAAATCCTGAAGAAAACTGATTCAGAAATCACAGTCTGGCTTGGTAAAGCAAGGTACAGACCTGTTTACCATAGGCAGCTGCTTGCATTTTGTAGGTAATACTCAATAACAGGTGATTGACTCTGCACCAGTCAGTGGCTCAGACTTGCTAACTGCATCCAGAACAGCTAGGTTGCAATTTCATTAGCCAATGACATGGCACAACAGTACAATATTTAAGGCCTTCATGTAGGTCTTGGCCCCTTTCCTAGGCTTTGAGGTGTGGAGACTACAGCATCACAGAGGGTAAGTACAAATACTGTCCACTATTGGGATTTATGTGTTATGGCCACAGTTTTGCATGTTATGTTTGGTCATTGTCAAATGACTGTCTGATTATGTGGCAGTTCAGTGTTAAACAATGTGGGTTGAGGTCAGTAAGGGGGAAGACAGATGTGAGAGCCATACGTCATACACATCAGAATATGCATGCTGCTGCAGTAGGTGCTGGTCTATCAGTTGTGTATGTTTGTAGGGGCAGACTGTGACACATGTCCCTTTCACTTGACCTCTGCCCCCATCCCTTCATGTATGGGAGTAGTGTGGATCCCTTTTTCTGGGAGGTTGTGAGGTATGGTTGATCTGTAGTGGGTAGCTGAACATATTGCTGCATATGTTGCAGGCTGCAGCTGCTGCTTTTTGCCCAGGACTCATACTGGGGAGTATGAACACACTGGAGGACAACATGCTGTATGTGCCAGTGAGGGTGCAGTGTCAGCGCTGTCATTACAGCAGAGCCAGGGTGAGGGTACCCATAACAGTCCAGGTGAGGCATGTGCTTAAGGTACATATGTTATGTAACAGTGCCAATCGGAGAGTGTTAGGTGACATATAGGTAGCCTAGACATATTTGTGCAGTGCATCCCTACCTACAGGTCTTTGACATGCTAAGATGGGTAGTAGTGCATGCAGTAGCAGCAACCTGTTTTGGTTAAAATTGCAGGACTCAGTCATTATTTGTTGTTTTCACAACCATGTAATTGAAGTGCAACAAGCTGGATTCGAACCCAGGAGTGTAGGTGGCAAAATGTACAGCATACTAGGGATTTAACAGACTGCGCTACTGAGTCAATACTGCAGCAGGTGTATTTGCAAGATATATGTGCATGCATACAGTTTGTTACACAGGAGTCACATTAGCATGTGTGTTTGGATGGGTATGACGTGTGACACTGAACTGAACACGAGTCTGTCATGATTTTCTAACCTCACTTTGCACTGACTTATCAGTACATTAATGCACAGAAAGGGTTTTGTGATAATTGTGCCAAATGGTGGCACAACTGTGGAGATTCTGCAACAGTCTGTGCAATTGACAGCTATACCTGCTATCCCAGGCCTCACATACATACATCATTATTTATTTGGCTGTGTACTGGTTTGGTGTCTGCATCACAATCCCAAGTAAACTGCCAATTTTCTCATTATATGTACAAGCAGTGTGTCATTGGCAATCAGGATATGGTTATGGAAACACGTGCGTTACTTCAGAGCTGAGTGGCCTATTGGGCTAATGCACTAAGCTGTAGTTGACAGAGTTCTAGGTTCAAGACTTGGTAAGAGTAATTATTTTGCAGATGGGACTAACAGAGTCAGAAACAGAGAAGATGTTTAAGGCAGTTTTAAATAGTTTTAAGTGGGTTTGCATGACTGGTGCCACTTACCTCCACTTAAACCCACGCTAATTTTAAAAAAAGAAAAGAAAAAAAGGTGTGATAGGAAAGTGGTGAAATGGGAGCAAGCAGGGGAAAAAACATACTGAAAAGCACATAGGGATGTGCAGGACAGGTGTAGGAAAGGACCATAACTCTCCATTTCTTCTACAGCAACATCTGTGCAGGTTGTATACAATTTAAAATTTGGAGCCTCTGAGGGCAACATAAATGTGTTGATTTATTCATGTAATAATTAAAGTGTGTCCAGTGAACATGGGTATGAAATGGAGAGCTATGTATGGGATGAGATTTTTTTGTGGGACAGATGCCCTTTTTATTTTAAGGAGAGAGTGGAATGTTGGGGAAGGGATGTAGGTACATGTGGGGAGGTAAATTGGGTAGGAGAGGTAGCAGACAAGACAGCGTACAGGGGTGGTGTGTGACACATGAGGGAGGTAAACACCTTGGACAGGGAGGATGTTGTGGAATCAGAGAGCCATGTGCCCCCAGACGGTAGCAGTGAGACTGAGCTTCCCACCCTGAGGCAGTTCTACCTGTAGGTGGTGCAGGGCCAGCAGAGGGGGCACACCAGGTTGGGTCCCACATGTGCGAGGACCTGGTGGCACGGCCGGCTGAGGTAGGGTAAATGGATCGCCAGGAATCGGCCTACCCAGTCTAGCTATGGTGTTGAGGTATTTCAAAGTGTATAGGTTAGTAATGAACAGAACATTTCATTAGTTATAACAGCATGCCAGAAAGTTGCAAATAACCCAGTAACATCACATTGCATAGCATACAGAACACAGCAATAAGTGAGATAACAGTCATTATAGTAACAGCATGCCAATAACAGTTATGGCATAATGCCAGCAACATAGGTAATTCAACAAGGTATGTCAGTATGCAACCATTGCAATACATACCAATAATAAAACACAAGACCCAACATAACATTTTGGAACAACAGATGTTAATAGTAAACCATGACCAATGTATAACAATAATAAAGAATGATGCAGCTAAGGGGTGGGGAAGAGAGAAATACAGGCCATTAATAATGGTATAGGCTAAATTTGCAACAGTACTCTTATATACTCTACAGATCAGCCCTTACTTTATGTATACATGTGCCCTATAGCTTCTGTTGCATGTACATACCTCTCAAGATATCCACATGGGACAGTATGGGCCAAGCTGTAACACCTACAGGTACACAGCTACAGGGGACTATTACATGTCAGGGGGACATATATGACTATCAAGGTGTACTGCGGACTGATATAATGTGACTGTGCTATTCACATAACTCATGTCCATGCTAGATCTGTTACTGAGGGATCAGCCAACAGTGATCATGCTCTGTGACAGCGTGACACTTGAGAGACATGTATCGTGCACAGTACAGAGACTTTACAACTATCATGCCCTCCTTTCCAGGCATGTGGTTAGACTATCAGAAGACATTCACAGACACAACAGGCATACAGCCATACTAAGATATTTTACTTATTGTATTAACTTTCATTAGTATTGTATTTGTTGCCTTTATTTTCTGATTTCTTATCACATTGCTGAGCAATCCTGTTAACACTCTGGTACATCTGAACGCAGAAATTATTAACCCATTCTAATGGCTAGTAGAGCCATTTATTTACCTGTAATTCCTGTGGGGAGAACATATGTTAACTATACATAACTACTTCTATAATATTTAGTAGTACTTGTCACTGGATTCTAACCCTGGTCTGTGTGTGACAAAATGTACATTGCACCTATCATTTATCAAACTGAGCTACTGAGCCACTGCTGCATATTGATTGACTGATATGTGCCTAGAGCTCACCTGGTAACAAAATATGACCTGGTAATAGAGGTAGTGTTATACAAGACTGCAGTGTCACTTGAACGCACATGCATGAAATCCCTGCATGACAGAGGTTGTAGGTGAACTGTGGATTAATACATGGAATGCAGGTGTACACAATAGACCCTAGTGGGTGGGAATATCTGTGATGTGTACAAACCATATTGGAGTGCTGGGTTGGCTACTTGACCCATATACATTTGCAGATGGTATATTTGCAGTCTACAGCTATTATAGTTTCATACTTGCCTGCAGCAGCATACCCAAGAGCAGGAATGCATATAGCTGAAATGCAATGGTTAACGCAAGACAATCCTGACATGTACAATACACCCTGAGTGTTCCTATTATTGCTTCAGAACTTAGTGCAGAACAAATCTCATAATGCATTATATCTTGTAGTACAACTCCACATATACAGTTTAGCAGAACACTTTTTATCAGCTAACCTTCAGTCACTTACCTGTATTGTTTGTTTTTGTACATCACAGCAGATGTAATACTCAATTTCATGGCCAACAGTCCAAAATACACACATATTGCATAACACAACTTTATTAGGGGTAACTTCATGCAGTGATTGCTATATATTTCCAGTCTTTATTCAAGAAACGTTCATAGAATGCAGGTGTTGCAATACAGCTGTAATTCCAAACTTAATGCAGTAGAAACATTTATTTCTTTCACATTATTAATGTGTGGGGAATACCAGTTGCACTGGTGAGATCGTGTGCCAGACTGTCCCAGGCCTACACCTTGTACTCTGATCCCAGGAACTGGTCCTGCAGCAGCTGGACGTCATAGTCTTTAACAAGGAGTCCAGCCATGACCCTGGAATCCAGAATACCCCAACGTTCCACCCAGAAGTGTTCACCCTCTCCAACTCCTGCCATAGTTTCTTCCAGAATCAAACTCCAACAGATTATAACTATATTCCCACTTGTTGCAGTTAAGTAAAGCTGTTTTCCCCCTTTACAGGCATTGGGCCATTTTTAAAAACATGGCGCTTCTCTCAGCACCGTACAAGCCTGCTGAGCTCAGCTGTGCATTGCTTAAATTGGCAATGCAGAGCAATGCTTAGTAGTGTGCAAACCAGCTTAGCTGGCTTGAGCAGTGCTTAAATGGGCATTGCTTAGCAGTGCTTCACACCACTTAGCAATCCAGCCAAGCACTGCTAAAGCATTCCTGGTTTAAGCAGTGTTTGGCAAGGCTTAGCTGTACTTAGCAGAGCTTACCTGGTGCAGCACACTGGGAATTAAATATAATTTTCATATTGTGTATTGGCAACATAAATGCCTAATAACATGATTCAATTACGGGTTTAAGAATACTTGTCATAATATGTGTATTTGCAACAAAAATGCTTAATAATCTGTGTCTTCATACAAAAGTCAAGCCAGGGATTTAATAGTGCTTCTCATATATTTATTTATTTATTTATTTTCAGTTTGATTACCAGGGAAGTCCATTGGGCCGAGAAGTGCCTATTTTCAGTGGAGGCCCGGGGAGAAAAGCTCCAATAGCAATACAATACTATGAAAGGTTACAAATACAATAAAGGTTGCATAATGTAGAGGTAAAATACAAGAGTGAGATTCATACATTCAGGAAATTGCAAAATACATCATAGGACAGTATAAAACAGGCTTTTTTTTTTTTTTTTTTTTTTTTGAGGTTCTTCAGACGTTTACAATATTTACATATTTACAAAGTTGGTGTTAATTAAAGTCTGCTAGTTCTGCTTTTGGAGGAATAGAAAGAAAAAAAACTTGACAGTAAAGTGGAAGAGGATTGTCGAGAGCTAGTGGGGAGACTCGTTAGTGTTTATGTAGAGTGAAAGCAGGAGCATTTCCATGTGGAAGATAGGTGTAGGAAAAGTTGGGTTTTGAAGGATTCAGTGTTATGTATAGTCCTAAGAGAAGGAGGAAGAGAATTCCATTTTTTACCTAGACAGAAGGAGAGTAGGAGCTGGCCAGCGGGACGTTTGGGTTTGTGGATGGAAATTAGGTTTTGGTTTTCAGATCTCAGGGATCTGTTTGGGATGTATAGGGGAAGGATGTTTGTTAAGGCTGGGCATTTATCTGGGGAGAATATTAATTTGTGAGCAGTGGTTAGTTGGAGATAGTCTAGGTGGTTAGGGAGTTCTAACCAGTTCAGAGATTTTAGGCTAAGGCAGTGGTGAGTTGAGATTTTGGATTTAGTGGCAAATTTGGAGATCTTATTGTAGCAAGCTTCAAGTTTAGAGGTATTGGAAGCAGACAGATTGGTTAGAAGGGGGGTCCATATAGAAGAGATAGAAGGAGGTAAGTAATTGCTAGGGAATGCCTAGAGGAATTGGAGAGGAACTGGTTATTCCTATATAGCATACCTAGCTTTTGGTGGGTTTTCTTTATGTTTTGTTGTATGTGGAGGTCAAATTTAAGGTGTTCGTCTATGGTGATGCCAAGGAGTTTTGCAGAGGGGACCACTTCAATAGCAGTGTTAGTTTGGCTTGTACAAATATGTACATTTGCAAAATATATTTAATAACCTGTCTATGTAATTAAACAAAGTATTTAAGTGGAATTTGAAATTATTTTCATATATGTGCATTTGCAAAATAACATGATTGTGTATTCGAACGCTGAACCTACTGCACAGAAGGCTGTCATTTTAACAATTCAGCTACATGGATGTTTGGATTGCTGCCATACTTTTACTTTATACTTAAGCACCGTTGAGCACCGTGGCATGCCACACAAACACGGTCATCTATGCTTAAATTTGACCTTTCCATTTTTAAGTAAATGTATCCGGTTTCTATTTTTAGATGTCTTAGATGTCTAGTATGTGTCCACTGCTAGGCGCTGCACAAACACAAAAACATAATAATTTAAAAAAGTATAAAATGTATTTAATTTCACTGTTTTCAGTTGCCTACAGTGATATCTGGTGCTTTAGCAGTGCAGGGGGTGTGTTACTCATCTATGGACACAGTAACACACTCCCTACACTGATGCCATAACTGTGTTACACAGCTCTTCCTCAGTAATGCGCCTTTATTATTATGCAAGGTGTGCTGCCAAGGAGGTTCCACATACACAGCCATGATACCTTCTGTGTAGGCTTTGCACTATGCCTACATGGATTTTATTAAATCCCCTGGATGATCTTTACTTCAATGTTCTAAACTATCAGTCCTAGATAGAAATGTAGCTTAAATACCAAACACTATTAGACATTTATTCACAGAACTGGATCAGTATAAAGTAGAGACTCAACAGAAAGCAATAACAGAGACTACAAAGTTCCCCAATGTTTTCACTATTACAAGATGTCATGTAAAAATAGTGAACAGCAGAACTAGTTACAACTAAAGTATGGTATCTGACTTTAGTGTTAAAATTGTAATTACTTGGATATTTAAAGGTCTGTATGTCAATTTAATATATATATATATATATATATATATATATATATATATATATATATAAATGTAGATTCTAGTATTGTGTATAAAATAAAATTAGTGAAGAAAATTTTAATGAATTAAATAATGAGCCAACTGCACAATCTAGAGTGCAAATGTATACAAAAATATACCAACATAAATTAAAAATGAAACAATGAAGAAAACTGACTCTTGTCTTCTGTCGATACAGACAGTATAAAATTTAAAAATACCTAATACATAGGTAGTCACATAATGAAAGAAGATGAGCAAAGCATATGAGATATTAAAATACCCACTGCTAAGCTGAGCACAGTGACAAGGAAAAGACCGGGGCAATTTTAGAAAAATTATTCTAAGAAACTGTTACTGTAGGAAAACTCACCAAGATATATACAGTCCAGTGTTAACTGAGTGCCAAATTACTCCAGTGGTTTAACCTAATATATCATCAAAAGTAGGTAGAACATAAAAAAACAATGTACATAGATACACTGTAAATTACTTTAAAGTCAATAACTAGTGCAGCAATAACTTTACAAATATGCTCCAGTCATGCATGTCTCTGAATCTCTCATTCATAGGATTATATGATCATAGGAAGTTACTAGGCTATTAGCCATGAGGACCTTATAAGCCTAGCCAAGAGTTTAGCCCATGTTTAGACAAGTCAGCACCCAAAGCCCCTATCCAACAGGGACACAGGTGGAATCCCAGTGGTGTATTTTCTGTTCCCCATCCAGTTATCCAGGTTCCCCTTAAAAAGGGATAATGAGTTACTCTGCTTGATGTGGAGAGGGAGTCTATTCCACAGATGGGGGAGTCTCTGGGACACAAATCTGTTCTGCCAACAAGTTCTATTGATATCACAGACCAGGTTGAGGTCACATGTATAGGTTATGTAAGTAGAGCTTGATTTCTGGATATGCAGCAGTCCCATCAAGGTGGGGTCTGAGATTGCTTTGTATGTCAGACAGAGGCCACCTCTGAGGAGTTTGTATGAAACTGAGTAGAGGGACAGGGTTTTTAGCCTATCTGTGTAGGGTAGATGTCTGAGGACATGTATTCTCCTGGTGAGGAACCTCTGTGTTCTCTTCAGCTGCTGCATGTGCTTTGGGAGGTACATGCCGAAGGGGGGGGGGGGTTGTACTCAATAATTGGCCTTATAAGAGAAGACTACAGGGATGGTATGACCTCTTTATCCTTGGATGAGATACTCTTACATATGAGGTGGGCCGTGTAGAAAGCTTTCCATACAATGGAAGCAATATGGTAGTCAAAAGTCAGGTTGCTATCAACCTGGGTCCTACGGATTGTGTACTTAGGACATTGTTATTAATGTGATAATATGTGGGGACATCACTCTCCCCAAAGGGGTTGATGATGCATTTTTTGGTATTCAGCTTGAGGCCATGTTTCTGGCACAAGTCATCTATTTTGGTGAGACCCTCTTGGAGGACATCCACATTACTTGGGGAATTGATGACTGTGTCCAGCTTGCAGTCATCTGCATACTTGGTCAGCCATAGCCCACTTGTTTTGGCCTGCACCTCAGAGAATTATATCTCAAATAACAGAGGCCCCAGGACTGATCTCTGGGATATGCCACTCGTTACAGGTCTACTGCTTGAGGTGGATTCCCCTATTTTGATTAGGTGTGTTCTATCAGTGAGCCAGTTTGCTACCCATCTGGTAAAATATGAATCGATGCCTAGTTGAGAGAGTTTATCTAATATGCCCGAGTGGGGAACAGTGTCAAAGGCTTTGGCCACGTCAAGGTAGGTGGTGTGCACTGTCTTCCCCTCATCCATGGCTTAGATGACTGTCTCAAAGAAGTCAACGAGATTTAACAGACATTCTAAGCATCTCACCTCAGGCAGAATCTTATTTACAGGTCCACACATCATTGTGCACATCCTTGAGCAGCTCCAATATCTATTTTGCATTTGTGAGCATCTGCATGTCAAAAGGAGATTACCTGCACTTCCCTGGTTAAGCGTGCTATGAATGAAGTCTCTAAAGAGTACTGCCTCCCTACTAGTTGATGTGCATGCTGTAAAGCAGAGCTCTTACTGCCATATTTCACACTTTCTATTCCCTTTTGCACGTGTTCAAAATGGCATGATCCATGTAAAACCCTGCCACTCTCCATGCTACTCAGTTTCACAAAGTTGCATTGCACTTCTTAGAATGGGAAATGAGCATGACCACAGTATGTCAGACATGATTCTCTGGTATGAGACCTGACATATGGCCATTGCTTTTGATGCAGGGTGCCCCTGTGGTTCTCAAAGGAGAGCAAGATCTTTCTCTTCCTGTTTCATAGAAACCTCAGAGACTGTTTGTTGTAGAACTCTTATGAGGGTCTCCATCTAAGCTGGATACCTGTCACTGTCTCAGTAGGGAAGTTAATGATGCTGCTGGCATTCCCTGAACTGGTGAGTACAACTGCCACTACCCTGACCTGAAAAATTCTCATCCAGTCCTTTTTCTACAAAAAAGGAAGAAGACGCCAGAGTGAAAGCTCCTGAGACATACTGCAAGTATTCTGCAATTTTCTTTTTTTGGGGGGGATCTAATCCTAACTGAAATGTACAGTTTTATGTATCTCTATTTACTCTACATCCCAGGAGTCATATTGGAGAATGTCCTGTTGCACAAGAGTAGGTTGTCCCACCTTTCTAAGCAAGGGATGAGAACACCTATATTTTATAGTACACTTACAGGTACAGTTATCCCTTCCACAGTATAACTATTAGAAATGCACATAAAGCACCGCATACTTCTTAAGCAGCTTAACTGTGGCTGATGTATTATCACAGTTTGGTTAGTGTTCCTAGCCTGTCAGTTGTTGAAGTCAGTTATGCCAGTGCAGTACTCACCATGTGTGCTTATTCATTGCTTGGTGTTTGGTTTTATGAGTGGTGTCATAGGGTCTGAACAGGTAGGACATTTGCTTTTAATGCTAGAACATCAGAAGGATGTGGATTCTGTTTCTATGACAGGTGCTTTGATTCCTTTTCCATTACTGGTACTACGGTTCAGTGTAAGGGGGGAGGGCACTTCTGAGCAAGTCGTCCACTGGATAAGATCTTCAGCCGAGGCCGCATTTGCCTGAGTGAGTGGTAGCTCTATTGAATGTATATGATTCTACAGCAGATATACCAATGAGTAGGGTAAGTTCATCAGCACCCTAGATAATTTCACATAGTCAATAGAAATTCCAATTGGGTCTTTGTTGAAAAGAGGCCACAGGCCTAATGGTGCTTACACAGTCAGCAGCAGATGCATATTATAAATATATATGCATAAACAATTCAACTTCTGTAGTGCATGGGGAAGACATACCTGAATATTCCCATGCAGTGACATTACTATAATTAATCCCCCTTGCAGCACATGAATTATTGGATATGACAATCACAGGCACTGCATTTAGTTTACAGTTGTACATACATGTGGTTCAGTTTTTAGAGGTATTATCAGATTACATTTCTGTATTTGTAGTAGACCCCTGTCAATCATAATGATGTTTTCTTATGAGACTATTGCAGTTTTACTTGACCTAAAATATAATCATATTTATGTTGCGGTGCATTTCAAAGTATATTTGCATTTGTCTTCTCTCCATTTGTCATTATCCAGTCTGTTAAATTTGGGGGGGTTCATATATTGTTTCTGTCCATTTATTTTTCCTTTTGTGTACAGCAGCAGCATCCAGTGCAGTGCCTGTGACTACACTGCATACCACTAGCCTGCACCATCAACACTATCAGGGACATTAGCAGCCCAGTCTGCTAGGACCTACTCCCTTGAACCATCAGCACTGGAGGCTGATAATCCCTCTAACCCTAACCCTAAAGAGGCACTAGTCGGGAGTGATGCTGTTCCTGCCAGTGACTCTGTCAGGAGAAGAGACCAATATATGACCTGGAGGCAGCTGGTGGAGGTAGTGGAGGAGTTGGTTGACCATCATCTTGATGCCCACATCAACCACTTGGAAAGACTCTTCATGTGCCTGGCAGAATAGCACACCTGACTGCTTCTGGCTTCTTCATCAGATCCCAGACCCATTGGAGAGGATGCACATGGTGGTGCAGATTCCCACTGGTTCATATATATGAAAGGTGGCACAGGGAGACATACCCACCCTTTTCCCTCTCCAGCATTTCTCGCTCTTTTGTGCCTTTGCCCTGTCTTCATTGTTGTCTAATCCTCTCCATCACCTTTGTCTTCCCTCTGTTTGTCTGATGTCTCCTAATCCATTATACCACTCTCTCCCAGAGTGTATCAGCATGTCCATTGCCAGTCTTGTCTGTCTTCTATATTTGTACATGTGCCCCTGCAAACTATTTCAACCCTCCTGCCATTACTTCACCATTCATTACTTCCTTCACCACCTGACCTTCTTGGTATACAGAAAATGTGCTCCTGTCCCCCCAAAAATATTACCCAACCTTTCCCTTTCCCATCCTATTAATTCCTTATCAGTTTCTAATATGTGCTTCCCTATGCTAGCTTTCCTCTTTATCTAACTGTTCTGTACTCCCACTTTGATCCTTTAATGTTGTCAAAAAATAGATTTAGAAAGTACAGCGAGCCGTTTATGGCTGACAGCTTTCATCCCCATCTTGCTGCTTTCTTGCAAGCATGAATGAGCTAACCCACGTTGACACATGTACACACATCATGTTTCCAACATTTTGCCATTGCATTATTCTGCTGCCAGTGGGGTAAATGTTCTCTCATCATAGGCCCTGCTCTGGCCATGAACAATTTCTTAATTAGATGCTGTTTTCCTATAGATTTTTCACTGTGTTAACTACTAATGCGCTTAGAGATATTTTGCACCTGAAAGGTAAACAGTGGCTAAGTTGTTGCAACTGGGGACACCATGTTTACGAATCCCACGGATGTTCTACTGATATGGATCTTTCTCAGATAAATGTCCCATTACATCACAGTGCACTAAGATGTAATATTGAAATAGGAGAGTTGTTTAAAAAATGAAGAATATGCTGGCGATGTACATTATGGCTTTATATTACTACAGGTCGCAAAATGAATTATCCCATCCAAACAAACAAATAAACAAAAATAAAATTGATCTACAAAAATATAAATAAAAATGTGCTACAAAACACTAATTTTATGCAGAGCTAAATATGATGATAATCCCCAAATTTGACAGTATTTGTTCTGTTGGTGAGTCAGTCAACTATCTGTCTAGTGACATATGGATTAATCCCCAGCTGGGAGAGTTTTGTGATGATACCTGATTGGGGGATTGTGTCAAAAGTCTTGGCTAAGTCAAGATAAGTGGTATGTACTGCTTTGCCTTTGTCCAAGACTTTGGTGACATTCTCAAAAAAGTCCACCAGGTTTAGTAAGCATGATCTACCCTTAACAAAGCCAAACTGGGTCTGGTCAAGAGTTTGAAGTTGCCTATGTCCTTGTTGATAAAGTCCATGATGAGTCTTTCCATGGCCTTGCAGATAAGGCTGGTTAGATTTATGGGTCTGTAGTTCCCAGGGTCAGTTGGTAGATTCTCTTTGTGCAAGAGGATTACAGTTGCTGTTCTCCACTCTGCTGGAACAAAGCCAGTGCTCAGGCTATGGTTAAAGAGAGTGCCAAGTGGATCCGCTAAGTCATGTTTTAGGTTATCTATTAAGCAGCCTGGGATGTAATCTGGTCCCATAGAGGCTGTGTTTTTGGCCTTAGAAAGCATGGATATGACCTGATCATTGTAGATACTGGAGAGAAGACATGAGTCACGTATGCTTTGGGGTATGGCTGGTGGGGACAGGGGTGTGAAATTTGCCCCAAATCTGTCAGTTAACAGACTGGTACCTTCCTCAGGGTCAGTGTGAGTTGTACCATCCACTATGAGTTTAGCACATAGCTGGGTAGTCTCTTTTAGACTTCAGACGTAGCTACAGAATACATTATGATTGTCTTTAGCTGGGGAAGCTAATTTAGCCTCATAACTAGCTTCAGAGGACTTTAACAGATATCCTATTTGCTTGTTCAAGCTGTGGAGGGTATTCTTTCTCTGCTAAGTTCCCTCTTGTTCTTAGATATCGGTTTCTTCCTTCTGTTATATAACCTTTGATACTCGAGGTCTACCAGGAACTTAGTTTTGATCCTGTCAGGTACAGCAGAGTCAGTGCAGTTGTTTAAGTGGTTATACAGGGCATTTGTTTATTCCTCTGCATAGGAGTCATTGTTGGCTGTGTTGGTAGGAGGTCTGAAACTTTTCAAATCATTGCTTAGTAGGCTATAGTTTGTTTTCGAGAAGTTTCTCATTTTTATTGCTCCTGTTGAGCTGTCAGGTCTAATTGTTACTTTGAATGAGACAGATTTATGGTCTGACCTTACTAGGAGGGCAGTACACAGGGGGTAGTGCAGAGACCCCCCCATTTTACTGAGTGCTAAGTCCAGAACATTTGAGCCTCTTGTGGGGGATTCAAACTAACTGTTCCAGAGCATTTGTATTAACAAAGTCCAGGAACCTCAGGGCAATCAATCTTGTGCTCGTGTATGTCATCCACACGATAGAAGGATAGTTGAAATCTCTCATGACCAAGGTG
Organism: Protopterus annectens; assembly: GCF_019279795.1. NCBI lineage: Eukaryota > Metazoa > Chordata > Ceratodontiformes > Protopteridae > Protopterus > Protopterus annectens. Next base: position 1,299,323,017 of record NC_056735.1, read on the forward strand.
TTTGGCTGTACAGTAAGTGACTGAAGCAAGTCCAAGTAAGTGGTGTGCTTCTCATGGTTCATGGTGGGGAACCTGTAGCTGGCAATGATGTGGTAGGGTGTTTTACCGGTAGTTATTTGGACCTGGAGTAGCTCAGGAGAGTCATACTGCTTAACCAGTCGAGGTATATTTGGATTTAATGAAGCTGGATGCACTTCCACCTTTGGTTCTTTCATACTTGTTTTGAGGTCTGAACATGTGGAAGGCATTGTAGCCTTGCACAGCCGGGGTGCTCTCTGCAGCCTTAAACTAAGTCACAGTGACTGCACAGACATCATCTTCCTCCAAGGTGTGGAGAGCTTCCAGGGAGTGTAGTTTCCTGTTTAGACTCCTAGCATTAAGCAGCATAACCATGGGTTTGTCTGTAGTGGATTTTTTATGTTGGAAGATTTGTTGTTTTGGTATTGCCTGAAAAAGGCACTATGGGGGAGGCAAACATCTTTTCCAGTATTCAAAAGCCTAGAGGAGACAGGTGAAGACCATCTCTGGCTTCCCAGGCTGACAGATACTGGATCCCCCCTAGATTAACACCAGAAGCTAAGACAATTGTTTGTCAATCATTTTTTTGTTTATATTGTGGCATCATCCTGGGTGAAGGTAGAATGCTGCTTAGGGCTAGGGACATACCTGCTTGGGACTGAGAGTTCAGTCATGTCTCTCTTCATATAATCCAGGGAGGTACATCTCAAGTCATTTACCCCAACATGCACGATGACAGAGTCATAACAGCAATTGTTGTAGAATGACTTGAGTGCATGCATGATTTGATGGATCCTGGCACCTGACAGTCAGCTGACTGTGACCTACTCCTTGTCCAGCCTGGTGAGGGGGACATGTGTGTGTCTCACTATGGAATTTTCTATGACCAGGACATTTGATTTTAAGGTGTTCTACCATAGGGGCTTTTTCACTGAGACACTGGTATGTGTGTTATGTGTAGTAGATTTTGGTCGTGCTCTAGTACATGTGAGTTGTTTGTGCTTGGGATATCTCTGACCTTTTGGTAGGCGCTTGGTGAGTACCTCCACATATGTGGGTTTATGTCATGACTTCATGTTGTGTGAGAGGAGAGGTGTTTGTCAGTACAAACAACCTGTCTGATGTCTTGTTTATTGTTATGTGAGAGAATTGATTCCAGTTTCATAGTATAGTTACATCTTTCACATACTGTATTTGTTTGCTGTAGGAGCAAATGGTTGTCAGTATACATGAGGCAATTGCTACATTGCCTCAGAATGCCGATGTCAATCAGGTTGTTTGGAAAAATGTTGGGAACTGTTTATTGTAGCAGGTTAAACATTACTGTTAGGAGGTGGGCAAGTTAAGTCAGCTATTGCTGTAGGGTTAGCAAGGGGAGTTATTCTATTGAGAATTAGGGATTAAAAAGTAGCAGTGCTGCTCAGTGCTCAGCTGAGCTGCCCGCGGTGGAGCAGAGAAGCCTGGGAGGGTTCCACTAAATGCACCATGCAACAGCTATGTGCAGAAGTGAGGCTTAAATACAAGCACATTTCAACAGTTTTAACACAAACCACCAACAGGAAAGCCCCACACTGAGCCTTATTCCAGCAATCCCCAACTCAGATGGGTCCTGTACTGCACACGTCTGCCACTAGGGTGCAGGGAGGCCCTTTTAATATAAGATGGCTGGTTTTAGTGCTCAAGTGATACCAAACAGTCTAGATTAAGCAAGTCTGTATCTAGCCTATACTGTTTAAGGCAGAAGTAGCAATAATACAAAGTGCAGAATGAAGCAGTCACAGGAGCAAGAAACAGTAAAAAGGAAGCAGCAGCTCAGTAAAATACAGTCCACAAAGTGCAATACAGATGTAAATTATACTTATTTTTAGAAGATTTCAGGGGATGTCTTAGACTTCTGTTCAGATACACTCCAGAACTCTGGCTAAGAATAGGTTCATAGGTTCATAGGTAGATACTAGGCTATCTGCCCTAGGGCATTTATAAGCCTAGCCAGAGTGTATTTGGCTTCAGCCTCCCTATTAGATTAGCCTACTGTGCCTCTTTAAAGTAGGTCACAGAAGATACCCTTTTAAGATTAGTTTACTGTGCCTCTGTCTAGCAGGGACACAGAAGAGATCCCAGGGGTGAATTTGCAATCTCCCATCCACGCGTCCAGATTTCGCTTGAAGAGGGTCAGCGAGGGGCTATGTCTAATATGAATTGGGATTCTATTCCAGAGTGAGGGGAGCCTCTGGGAAATGAATCTGTCCCTCCAGCACGTCCTATTTATTTTTGTGCTGAGGTTTAGGTCCCTGGATCGTGTAGCTCTAAGGGACTTGGATTTTTTGAGGTAGAGCATGTCCATTAATTCTGGGTTTGACATGGCTTTGTACGTCAGGCATAGATCGCCTCTGAGTAGGCGGTAAGCAACTGAGTAGAGCTGGAGTTTCTTTAGTCGAGCTGCATAGGACATCTGTTTGTAGCCCATGATCCTCTTGGTGAGGTACTTTTGGGGTCTTTCCAGTTGCTGCAGGTGTCGGGTAAGGTACATCCCAAAAGGGGCATTGTACTCAATTATGGGCCTGATGAGTGATGAGTAGAGGGGCACAATGACCTCTCTTGATCTAGATGCGAACCCTTTCATGATAAGGTGGGCTATATAGAAGGTCTTTCTAACCACTTTGGCAATGTGATTATCAAAGGAGAGATTACTATCTACGTTTGTCCCCAAATCTCTAATTACTTCTTCCGTACTTAATGGATTACCACCTATGTGGTAATTTGTGTGCACCTTGTTTTTCCCAAAGGGGATGACTATGCACTTTTTATCATTTAGCTTGAGGCCGTGGCTCTGGCACCAAGCATCCGTCTCTGTGAGACCCTTTTGGAGGATGCTTGTGTCAGCTGGAGATTTGATTATGGCCCCCACTTTGCAGTCATCTGCAAACTTTGTCAGCCATAATCCCCCCGTGTTAGCCTGAACCTCAGAGAAGTATATACCGAACAAGAGAGGTCCCAGAACTGAGCTCTGTGGGACACCACTTGTAACTGGTTTGGATTCGAACATGGCACCTGCGATTCTGACCATGTGGGTTCTATCTCTGAGCCAGTTTGCAACCCATCTTGTAATATAGGGGTTGATATTTAAGCTGGTAAGCTTATTTATGATGCCTGAGTGGGGTATTGTGTCGAAGGCTTTTGCGAGGTCCAGGTAGGCTGTGTGGACTACCTTGCCCTCATCTATGGCTTTGGTAACTGTTTCAAAGAAATCAACTAGGTTTAAGAGGCAAGATCTGCCCTTAACAAAGCCAAATTGGGTAGGGTCCAGTGTCTGGAGGCTCCCAATGTCTTTGTTTATGAGTTCCATGATAATACACTCCATAGCTTTACAGACCAGACTAGTCAGGCTTATGGGGCAATAGTTTCCAGGGTCCATTGTGGCACCACCTTTGTGGAGTGGGACCACTGTGGCTGTACGCCATTCTTTGGGTACATATCCTGTAGTAAGGCTAAGTTTGAACAGTGACTTAATGTGAGGGTTCAGTTCTTCTTGGAGCTCGTGTAAGACACAGCCTGGGACACCGTCTGGTCCCATAGATGCTGTGTTTTTTGCTTTGGAGAGGGCAGCTTTCACCTGTGCATCTGTGATGTCAGGGAGGTTACATTCAGTTGAGATAGGCATTTGCTCCTTTGGGGGGGAAGGGGGGGGGGAGTTTGCGCTGAATCTGTCTGCCAGGATGTTGGCTATGTCTGTATGTTTGGTATATTTTGTACCATTATGCAACAATTCAGAGCATATCTGGGAGTTTCTGCCCATGTTCCTGACATAACTAAAGAAGGCCTTGTGATTATCTTTAGTGTCTAGGGCAATTTTTCTTTCGAAACTGGCCTTTGATGATTTTATGAGAGAATGAAGTTTCTTGCTAATACTGATCAGAGATGCCTTCCCTTTTTGGGATTTTGCTCTGTCATGTAGTAGCTTCCTCCTTCTGTTGTATAGCTTATTTATGGCCGGGGTCCACCAGACTGGTCTCCTGTTTTTGGAGGAGTGAGTCTTGGTTTTATTTGGAATAGCACGGTCCATGCATTCCTGCAGTTGCTCATAGAATGCATTTGTAAAGGATTCTGCGGATTGGGCTGTATTATCCTCTGGCCCAGGGGCTTTGAAAGATTTCATCTCAGTCTTGAGAAGTGCAAAGTTGGCTTTTGAGAAATTCTTTACATTGATTTCCTTGGCTGAGGGTGGGGATGGGATATGGATGTCCAGGGAAATTTGTTTATGGTCTGATCTTACCAATGAGGGGTTTACCACTGGTGTGGAACATAGAGTCTCCATGTTGGTGATGACCAGGTCCAATATGTTGTTCCCTCTTGTGGGAGTGGTGACCAGTTGTTCCATTGTGTTAGAGTTTATAAATTCAAGGAACCGTTGGGCGAGGGTGTTTGGGCTTGAGTAGTTTTCCCAGTCAATGTTTGGGTAGTTGAAGTCACCCAATAACATAGTGTTTGGAGAGACCTTCATATTCTCCAGTGTTCTCAGGAATGCCAAGTGGGGTTCCTGTAATAGGGAGGGTGTTCTGTAGCAGGCTACAAACTTAAAGGCAGTTTTGCCCGCTGTTAGTTGCACATGGATGGTTTCCGATGCTTCGTGCAGTGCCACCAACCTGGAGGTGTAGGTATCTTTGATGAATATAGATACTCCCTCTCCTTTTGTGCTTCGGTCCGAATTTTGGGGCCGAAACACATGGTATGAGTTATAACCTGGCAGTGCTGGGGTGCTCTTCGTAGCCTTGAACCAGGTTTCTGTTACTGCACAGACATCGATTTTCTCCATGCTGAGGAGAGCCTCGAATGCGTGCATCTTGAGGTTTAGACTTCTGGCATTGAGTAGCATTACCTTTAGTTTTTTTATCCTTGAGTTGTCTATGGAGGTGGGTTTGTCCTTTGAGCCTTGCCTAAAAAAGGCACTATGGGGGTTGCAAAAGCCTTGACCAGTATACGAAAGCCTAAGGGTGACAGGTGCAAGCCGTCCCTAGCGAAGCAACGTGGCTTGTCGAGCATGTTATCTAAGACTGACAGACACTGGATCCCCTTCGAATGACACCAATACTTTAGCCAATTGTTGAAACTGATCATTTTGTCTTTATACTGTGGCATCATTCTTGGTGAGGGCAATATGCTACTCAAGGTCAGGGTCATACCAGCCTGGGCTACATGGTCAGAGAGCTCCTCTATGTCTCTTTTCATGTAGTCCAGGGAGGTACGTCTCAGGTCATTCACACCAGCATGGACAATGACGGAGTCATACTTGTACTTGCTTTGGAGTGACCTGAGTGCTTGCATTATGTGGCAGATCCTGGCACCCGACAGGCAGCTTACAGTGACCTTCTCCTTGTTCAGTCTGGTGAGCGGGACGTCAGTGTGCCAGACAATAGAGTCCCCTATAACAAGTGTATTTGGTGTGTAGTTTGGCCTCAAGGGCTGTGACTGTGAGGCACACTGATTTTGTGAGATATGTGATTCATGGGTATTGTTGAGGGGTGGCTGTTGCTTGGATATCTGCTTAGGAGGTCTTTGCTGTTTAGGCAGATTTTTATTTAGAGCCTCCGAGTATGTTTTTGTGGGTTTATGTGTTGGGTATGCAGATGCAATAGGTCTGTGTGAGACTGGATTTATGGTGCGGGTGGTTACCTTTTCCTCCTGACTGACTGTGCCAGTCTTGGGTTGAGAGAGCTCTGCCTCCAGTATGGCTGTGTAACTGCATCTCTCAAATGTATTAGAGTTTGTTGGAAGGAGGAGAGGGTTGTCTGGGTACATAAGGCAATTGTAACATTGCCTCAAAATTCCCAGATTCACCAGCTGGACTGGAGAGTAACCTTGAAACTGACCTTTGGACATGTAGAACTCTGAGCAGCTCACCCTAGAAAAAGCCAAATGACTACCCATAAAATAAAGTTCTAACCTACCTTTCGGATCCCAACTCTACAAAGTACTCCAGCTCTACACATTTTCTTCCCTTGCAGCTAGACTTTACAAAAAAACTCCTCATACAGCCTGAGACACTACTCACAAACCACACCAACTCTCATCACCTGTAGAACCAAACTCCACAGCAATGCACATGCTTTCTCCTCTCAGACACCTACTGTTTGGCAAGCTGTCCCCATCGACCTGAAGGAAATCAATACTTAGTCCAAATTTAGAATGTAACTCAAGAAGCACATCTTCATCCAAGCCAAATGCTCCTGCTTCAACACAGGACATATCACCTAATCTATCTTCTTTCACAGTCTCCTCTCTCAAGATTCACTTAAGACTGGTCCACTTTAGAAACGAATGTACGTATTATATATTACAATCTGCTTGATTGTACATTGCACTGTATATACACATTTTTTTCTATGTTGCACTGTATATGCACATTTTTTTCTATGTGATTAGTCTGAACTGTTCGGTTATTGTCTACATTTCTCTATTTTTCGTTAGTGAAATGTTTTGTATTTCATCCGGACTGAAACTAGTCAGTATTGATTATTGAACTACCCCGGTAAACAAATATAAATATATTTTTGCTACAGTGAAATTATTGTTGCCATTAGAATGTTGGCCATGCAGTATGATTTTCTATGTAATTGACAGTTTAAAAATCACATGTAATAACAGAGATTCAGAACATTGGGTGAAGGGATAAATTAAGTCTGAAAAAATAGGGACATACTTCCAAAAATAGTGACATCTTGTGTAGGGGTAAATCAGGAATGAAAACAGGAATGTTCTTATAAAATAGGGATAGTTGAGAGGTCTGTTGAAATAACATGCAGTGCATGCAGAGTGACATGGAATATAGAGACTTGGAGAGTCCACTTGCTCAGGATCTTGGTAGCCAACATGGCATTCACTGATGCATCCATTAGACATGTGGCAAATGCCCTCTGTTAATGGTTCTATACAACATACCAGTCATGGCTGTGCAGGGGGCTAAATGCATGGCTGATGGTCACAGGCAGCCTTACACAGATGGCACACACTGTTCTGGAAAGTGCATCACTGTCACCCCTGGCCATGACAGGCACTACACCTGCAAATGGGCAAGCTCATGGTCATAGTTGATAATGCCCACCTGGCTCCACCTCTGTTATGTCCCATTAGGCCAGTCCCTCTTGTTTCTGCACTTCCACACTGTCCCAATCCCCCCTTGAACATCAGAGTGCCACACGTAACTATGGCCATCCTCAGGGTTGCAAATACCATTCATTGATTGGCTGCAAACACAGGCAGCCACATCAGAGTGCCCATACATATTCCTATAGTGTTACACTATTCCACAAGCAGAATGCTTTCAGCATTGACACTGCGTGACCACACTGTGCACAAGGCTAACATTTCTGAAATGAAAGCTCCACTATGAAACAAGATCATGTAATCTCTGAGTCCCCCCTAACTACTACCCATCTGAGTGGCTTATGCATCAACCTCATAGCCGGCCTTAGGCATAGGCCAACTAGGCGGCCACCTAGGGCGCCACCCTGGTAGGGGTGCTTTTCCATTATTTATTTGGTGCAGGTAGACCAGGATAGGGGCACCGGGTAGTGTGGTGGGGGGTGCCATGGAGCCCTTTTGCCTAGGGTGCCAGTTGACCTAAGGCCACTCCTGATCAACCTCCCATGATTCTTACCCTTGTGATAGAGAAGGTGCTGCTGTCACATGTCACTATGTTCCACCTCACCTGTGCAAATCATGACTATGATCTGCTCACTATTTTGGCCTGCCTACAGAGCAATTTATTTTGAACAGGTGTGGGAAATAAACACCTTGACAACTTTTTACAAAAACATGAGACCACGAAGCTCAAAAGCATGGCCAAACAGGAAGTTTTATTGAAAGTTTAACTCCCCTAATCAAGCTACTATTCCAGCACTTTGACTTCTCCTACTTTAACTCTGTTCTCCTTTTTATATTCCAGTTGTGTAACTGTACATATATCTGGATTGTTAGAACTTCTATGTATATAGTTTGTCAGATAGTCTAAACTTACTGAAATGTTAATTATTATTGCTATGGAAGATACTATTGTGCAAAAACAGAGCTGTTAAACAGAGAATGCAAAGATTGAAAATTTTTAAGGTCTATGTCGGCAGCCAGGATCTCCAGATATGTGCATAAAAAATCTCATGTTCAGCTGTAACTTTATTTTTGCTGCCTTTTTTCACATCCAAATAAAACAGTAAATGAAAATGAATATGCCTTATCCAGATATTACCTTACAAATCAAGATTAGGATGTTTTGTCTGTACTTTCTATCTCCCTTAAAGGAAAACAAACACATATAGATAGATAGATAGATAGATAGATAGATAGATAGATAGATAGATAGAGTAGTAGACAGACAGCTATATATATATAAATATATATATATATATTATAAATAAAAAAATGTAATTAAGTCTTCAGAGTGGATTACTCTCTAGACAAGGCAGATTGCCCCTCTCGCCCTACCCTTGCTACATTACTGACTTTCTGTTATACATGCCTACCTACCACTAACACACTAACTCACACAATATATCAGAAACACAATAGACAGAAGCCACATATAAAGAGAAAAATTAGAGGAAGAGCCACCACTCCACTAATTCACCCAGGACAGGCATGGGACTTACATGACACCCTTGGATAATCTAGAAGTGTCCCACACTTCTGACCCCTGTTCTGACATTTCAGACTGTCAAAATTGGAACTCTCTTGTAACTAACAAGCTTGTTAGGAGTCTGTCTGGCCTCTGCTTTTGCTGGTTCCATGTGCTCTTTCAGGAAGGCCAATTCATCCTTGGCCAAAGGAGATAAAGTCACCTAACCATGCCTGCTCTGACCTAAATATATATGGGAGATGTCCATTTGACCAAAACTATGTTTGGTCGCCCTCTGTTTAGTTGACAGAGTTTGTCGACTAAACAGATGGTTGACTTGTGTGCGGGATCACACAATTTTTGGGGGTCTTGGGGAATATGACATTTTCCCCATATTGTGAGATTCTGGAGTTAGTACATATAAATAGCAAGGGGTGTGGAAGCAATATGGGGTGCATGGGGTATTGCCCCCTGCAAAAAACAATTTTTTTACTTTTATATTTCATGCACAATTATTGCTTGGTGCATGTGTAGTAGCATGCTGATTTTTGTATTGCTAGCATTTTGTAGTTAACATTTTGAATGTTGACATTTGTGTCTTTTGATTAAATTCAGTAGATGGATATATATATATATATATATATATATATATATATATATATATATATATATATATTTTTATATATATATATATATATATATATATATATATATATATATATATATACATACACACACACACACACACACACACATGTAAGTTTTATGTGTATGTGTGTCTGTGTATCGATCTTTGCCTCCCATGCACAAGATACAAGGTTTGAAGCCTGATATTTAACTAATGCCTGTGTGGAGTTTGCATATTTCTAATAAGAAACACCACAGTTGAGCAAAAAACCTTTATATAAGACAAAGCTTTCAGGTTAAACACCCTTTCTCAATGCTATATACAGGTCTGTTTAAAGAACAATTATATAAGAGCCTAATACAATCACATGACCAGCAACCCAAAAGTCATATGATCAAATAACATTCTAAACGAATGCATATAACAAAATACATACATAAAATACATTAAAAAAATTTTTGATAAACTTTCTACATATATTCAAAAATATAACTTTTAAAACATTTAATACAACATGTTATTTTAACTTTGTACGCTGTGTCCTAGTCAGTATAGGCTTCAAAGAAACAGCGCTATTCAAACCAGGTGAAACATCTGCTGTTAGTCTAATAATCCATTCAAGCACCCTTATTTCTAGAGAGTTTCCAATATCTCCACCTCTATCTGATATATATATATACACTATCAATAACCCTAAATTTAAAACTGTGATTCAACCCACATATATTTATATGTTTAAATAGGGCATTATTCTCACAAGCCCTTCTTATCTCCGATTTATGCTCTATTATGCATTCCTTCAATTTTCTAGTCGTTTTTCCTATGTAAAAGTAGGGGCAAACAGTGCAAGTTGCAAGATAAACAACATTATTAGTTAAACAAGTAGCTGATATGTGAAAAATATGTCTTATTTGTCGTCAGATGTATGAAAATATTATTTCCATGTATACTATTAATTTCATTATGCATAATATCACCACAACTGCAATTATAACAACAAGATGTACCCTTCCTTACCATACTATGTTGATTTTGTATATTTCCTTTAAAATCTTTATAACATAGTTGCTCTTTAATGTCTTCATATTTCTATATGCAAATTGTGGCTTAATTCCTAAAATTACCCTAATTTCCTCAGATGCCATTAGTACCATCCAATATTTATTGATACTTCTAACCAAATGTGTCATGGTATTATAAGAAGTAACATATCTCAATTTACCATCCCCCAACAGAATACGATCATTATTACCTATATATTCTTCACAAGATAAAAAAATAGGTTTATAGATAGTACATCTATTATTTACTACTTCAGTCTTAATATCAGTTAAAAGATCAAGTCCATAACCACTATCTAAAAATTCTTTACATGTATCATCCATCTGGTTTAAGAAATGTAAATCATCAGTATTTAACCTACTTATTCTGGCTAATTGTGCCTTAACTACACCTCTAAATACATGTGGAATGTGCATGCTAGAACCATGCAGGTATCTACCTGCACTAACCTCTTTTTTATGTACGCTTGTACTAATATAACCATCCTGAATTCCTACATTAACATCTAAAAAACTTAATAGACTATTAGAAAATTCCATATTAAATTTCAAAAAGGTAGTAGTATTATTCAAATATGACACAAATTCAGAAAGTTCAAAAGCAGATCATTTCCAAATGAAAAAACAATCATCTACAAATCTTTGATAAAAACAAATATTTTGATTCAAAATTACAGTGCCATTATGTATATAGACCCTCTCCCATTGATATAAGACCAAATTAGCATATGTATTTGCAACCGGTGTGCCCATTGCAACACCGGTTAACTGCAAATAATGTTGTTTATTAAACAAAAAAACATTATTAGACAATACTACATCTAATAGATAACAAAGGTTCTCAATATGTCTAGATGAAAAAGTAGAGTATTGAACCAAAAACTCACGTATAGAATTAACCCCATATTCACTTGTAATGACCGTAAAAAGTGAAGAAATATCCATTGTTACTAGCAATAAGTTATTTTCAAGCATATCAATTCTATCCAAATTCTCATACCATTGCTTTAATTTCGATACAAAGTCTGTAGTATCCTTCAAAACAGTTTCACATTGAATTAATAAAGGTTGCAATTGCTTCTGCAAATATACTGAAATAGGTTCAGTTATCCAGCCATTACCCGAGACTATAGGTCTCATTGGGGGATCAACCTGGGATTTATGGATTTTTGGTATCCCAAATAGCTGAGGTATTATAGGACAAGGAACAGTAAAAAAATGAAACAAGTCCAAAGTTATATCACCAGACAACTGTAACTCATAAATACACATATTTATATAGCCAATACATTTCTTTACATCAACAGATGAAATCAAATTAAATGCTGTAGTATCTGCTAATAAATTTGATACAGATAACATATACTTAGACCTATTCATTACCACTGTAACACCCCCCTTATCCGCTTGCTTAATTACTATGTTAGAGTTTGATTTTAAATCTTTTAACGCTAAAATTTCAAAATACGTAAGGTTATAACTCTTCCTAACTTTTTTATTATTATAAACACTTCTCAGATCTTTTTCACATAAATTATAAAATGCTGTTAGGACTGGTGTATTCATTGGTATAAAAGTACTACGAATCTTGCAATCAAATTGTGTATAATTATCACTCTTAAATAATAACTTCAAACTTACATTTCTTACAAATTGCTTAAGGTCTATTAGGGCACTGACAATATCATCACAAGTTGAAGGAATGAAGCCAAGGCCCTTTTGTAAAAGCGTATAATGCACCATTTGTAAATCAAAGTTAGACAAATTTAGAGTATTGCCACTATCTTCGGACTACCTTCATTTGTTTTGGCGGACTATTATTCTTTCTTTTATTTGAAAGTGGCATTTCCTTCATTACAGTTCTCCCCCTCGACGTCGAGTGCTCTTTAACCCTTTCAGCTTGTTGTAGCTGAAAAGGCTTCTGAAAAAAATTTAATGTAGACTGATGTAATCTTCTTGTTTCATCATTTTTATCACTTTTAATTTCAGAATCACTTGTAATTCCAACCACCGACATATGCGTAGCCACATCTACTCCTTCAGCCTGGGAAACAGTTACAGCAGAAGGGGGCATGGTCACAATAACGTTATCACTCGGTGTCGACGTTGCCAATACACGTGTAGTGAGTGTCGAATTTGTAGGCAACAGTTCAGGAAATTGATCCAAACTGTCCAAAGGCACTTTATAATTTGTAGAATTACTTTTATTATTAGTGTTCTGCATTTTAGGAATTATTATATCATTTTTCGGCCAAGAGAAGATATTACCCTTCTGGAAATCCCCCATGTCTCTCAGCAATTTACGTTTCTTGATGGCCTCCAAACGGTCATCAAGCATATGCAACCTGTCCATTATTTGCTGATAGACCGGTATCATACTTTTAAAACATGGCATTAACATTAACTCATCTTCCATAGTAATTATTTTTGTTCTTAAGTCATTCTCTGTAGTAGAAAAAAAGTCATTCATCAGCACCATGTAGTCAAGACTTAATTTCAGATTTAAACGTTGCCAACGTTTTAACAGTTCGGGATATATATTCCCATACGAGGGCATTTTTAAGACTCTAAGGCCATGAGGAACTATGCCCTTATCTAAATAAGCTGCAAAGCTAAAACGCTGCCATTGCAAATGTTTGTACGCTCCCACCTAAAAGCGTTGTCATATATAAAGTTTTTTTTGCTCAACTGTGGTGTTTCTTATTGGATATTTGATTCAGCTGTTGTTACTTTGTTATTTGAAGTTTGCATATATCTCCCAGCTTCCAAAAACAAGTGAAGTGTTTCTACCTTAAACTCACTTGAGAAATGAGTTGGGGGCAGCAGCAGAAACTCTAGATTCTGGCTACTGGGGGAAGAGTTGTATAGATCAACTGCTTTGGGCATCAACTGTGGTGTGCAGTATGGATCACAGACTGCACTTGACATTGTAAAAATCTGACTCTAGTATGGACTAATGTCACCAAAAATGGGCATAGGTAGTTGATTAGTTTCAACTGTAAATAAATTCAAGGAGAACAGATTATGGTGGACTTTGTGTGTGTATGTGTGTATTGTCATCAATATAAGCCACTGTAATCTGTTCCTTTTCACCTTCTCTGCAATTGGAGCTACTTTGTCTTCTGCTCTGATTTGTATCCTAGGGTAAGCATTCTTCCACAACTTCCCAGGCATTTCATCTCCATCATCCCTAGCTTTATCAACTGCCCTGTCTTAACTGCCTGGGTTTCTGTACCATGCATTAATACCGGTCCCACCACTGTTTTGTGCACTTAACTTCTCAGCTTCTTTGGCATTTTTTGTCATGAATTATCCATGACACCTTGTGTCAGTTGGGTGCACCCCTTCTGATTCTAGCTTTAATATCCTCATTCAGACTTCCCTTCTCCTCAACCACCTCTTCCAGATACGAGAAGCTGTTAACCTGTTCCACTATTTTCTTTCACTTCTCAATTTTCATCTTCTTCTGACTTCCCGCATTTGCTGCCATTACAACTGTCTTAGGTGTATTCCGTTTCATTTAATGTGCCTTCAGTTTTGCATTCCATTCCCCTATCTTTTGCTGAAGTTGTGGCTCACAGTCTGCTTGCAGTGCTGCATCATCTGCATACAGCAACTTTGTTGCTCTACCCCCATGACCGTTTTGCTAATACAGTCCATTACCAATATGAACTGCAGTGGGCTAGGAGAGGAATCCTGATGGACACCCACTCCCATGGGTAACACCTCTGCGAGACCAAATACTGTTCATGCTTGAGTCATTGGATCTTTGTACATAGCCTGCACTAATTCTACCAGTCTTTCTGGGATTACAAACCACTGCAGGACTGCCCAAATCAGCTTTTTTGTGAACTTATCGTATGCTTTCTCCAAGTCTAGGAATGCCCAGTTGTAGTCTTTCGCCATCTATAGCTCCTTTTCAACTATCTATCTCAGTACAAATATTAGGTTGGTTGTTCTGCATTCTGATATGAATCCTAACTGCTCATCTCCCATCTTACTTTCTACTACTCTGCGTATTTGTTTATCAATCAGGCTCTTCAGAGTTTTCATGCAGTTTGGTACCTCTGTACTGCCCACAGTTGTGGATATCCCTTTTGTTCTTGTTCACTGACACTAGAATGTTTATTCTCCAGTTGTCTGAGATACAACTTGCTCTATATATTACTATGAATACCCTCAGGACCTATTTCTCTCCTATTTCACCCGATGTTGGGATGCTGGCCATATCTGAAGTGACCTCATCTGAACCTGCAGCTTTCCCTGACTTCCTTTTCCTTAGTGATGTTCTTCTCCTAAGGGGGGAGCCTCCTCTTCTTTAATTGCAGGCTGTGTTTCAGGTAGTACAGCTTCTGTGGGGTTTTATTCATTCAGAACCTGCTGAAAGTATTCATTCCATCTGCCTTTGATTTCCTGTGGGCTGGTGAGCTGGTTGTTGCTGGCATCCATTACGAAGTGTGTCTGACTATCGTCTTTATATTTATATCTGTCTTGCAAGCTGATAGAGTTTCTTTGTGCAATCTACAGAGTCACTTTCCAGAAGCTGGTAGAGTGCCTCTGATGCCTTGTTTTTTGCTATTTCGGCTCCTCTCTTAGCTTCTTTGTTAGCCAAACAGTTTTCCTTCCTAGTCTGGTCTGTCTTATCGGGTCTATATTAGAACATCGAAGTTTCAAAACTTTGAATGTTCTAATATCGACCCCTATTCAGTGAAAGCCGAAAATATCGAAGCAACAGAAAACCAAATTTTTTCCTAGGGAAAGAATTTGGTTGTCCATTTCTGTTGCTTTGGTATCTTCAGCACTGGTGGAAAGTTACGGGTCGGGTTCAGGTAAGTGTGCGATTGAGTGCGGGTTAGGTTAGTTAGGGTTAGGGTGCGGGTTAGGTATGTGTGCGATTGTGTGGACATGAGGGTTAGGGCGGGTTAGGTGAGTTAGGGTTAGGGCGCGGGTTAGGTTTGTGTGCGATTGTGTGGACGTGAGGGTTAGGGCGGGATAGAAGAGTTAGGGTTAGGGCACGGGTGAGGTGAGTGCGCGATAGTGATGGACTTTAGGGTTAGGGTTTGGGTTAAGGTAAGTGGATAGTTAGTGGTGTGTGTATAGTTTAGTGTAGGGTTAGGTGTAAGATTTTAGGTGTATGTGTGTGGATTGCTGTTTGTTTGGTGTGCTTGTGTTGTGTGTATGTATTTTGGAACAGCGAATCTTTTCCCTAGGAAAAAATTCGCTGTTCTGTATGTTTGATGTTTTCAGCTTTCACGGAATAGGGGTCAATATTAGAACATTCGAAGTTTTGAAACTTCGATGTTCTAATATAGACCTGTCTTATCTATCTCCCACTTTTTCCTGCACTCCTTCTTTCTTTTGATGACTTCCTGGACTTCTGGATTCCACCACCAGCTTTCCTTATGTACCTTATTTCCATATACCTGGCTCAGCCACAAATCTATTCTACGGTCCTCACACATGCTTATTTTGAGGAGCTGTCATTCTTCTTCAGCTCCATCTATTTCATCTTCTTCCTGAGGTGCTAGAGCCCTGAATAATTCCTTGAACTCTTGCGCTTTCTCTCCAGTCAACTTCCAGGTCTTCAGCCTAGTCTCAGTTGACCTTAGAGCCTTCCCTGACCACAGCTTATAGCTGATTGTGTCAACCAGTGGTTTATGCTGTTGGCTGACTCTTTCAGTGGGGCTGACTTTGCAGTCACTGATTGTACCCCAGTACTAGGACGAAGTCTATCTGAGTTGCATGTTGGCCACTCTTGTATGTGATCTTCCGACTGCTTCTCGTACTGAACCATGTGTTGGCCAGACAAAAATCTAGAATGGCCTCTCCTTTATTCCTGCTGCCCCACCCCTGTGGACCAAGGCAGTCCTCATATCATGTTCTGTCTGTTCCGATATGTGCATTTAGGTCACCCGTTATCAACACCAATTCATGTTGTCCTCCTTGATCTACAAGATCATGCAACTGCTGTCTGAATGCACTCTTTTACTCACTATCACAATCCTGCTGTGGGGCATAGGCTGAGATTATGAATACTGTCCTATCATTAGGCTGAAGTCTGACTGCCATGAGTCTATCACTAATTCTGATGACATCCCTCACTTCTGAAGCCATTAACACACAATTTCTACATACTTCTCAACTTCTTAGCACAAGAAAGCTGGGCAAAGCCTAAAGTAATAGGGGGACAATGGCCCAAAAAACAGGGACAAATCTTAAATATTGCTCTTATAAACTTAGAAAGTTGCTAGAATAACATGGCTTGTGTTAGCATTAGCATTTGTTAATACCATGTCAAGCATATTCTGTTCTCTAGTGGGTTCCTTAACAATTTGGTCTAGATTGTTCTTGTTCTAGTTCTACGCTTAAGAATTTGTGTGCATATCCTACATTGATGGTGTAGGTCTCCCAGTTTATTACTGGGCACAGTGGCGGCTGGTGACTTCAAATCAAAGGGGGGCTGCAGAAGACAGCTGAATGGGTGGGGTCAAGGGGAAGGGGTATGGACAACTAGAAAGGGGAGGAGCTATGCTCAAAACCACAAAAACTAACTTTAATTAAATACGCTGCCCTGGGTGCCAAACCATCATTATGAGAGTCCAATTAAGACAAAAATAAGTGTAGAAGAATAAAAATATTTCAATGCATTGGCTGCATGACAGCTTACTTAATATCTAGATGGAAACAAAAGGTTGTGAGGCATGAAAAAATAAATTACTTTTTAAATACATTACTGGAAAGCCAGTCAAAATCAAGTATAAGAAAAACAAGCAGCACTCAACTCAAACCACTTCTCCTTGCACTGCAGTTCTAATTATAATTTATATTCAGCTTTATTAAAGTACCAAGTAACATGCTGAAAGTAGAAATCTCTGTGATGCCCCCACTTGTAAAAATGTTTCTTATCCAAAAAAGACCTGCTGCCTGACAAATATCTACTTGTTTCATGGGGAAAACATGATCAAAGTAAAAAATGAAAAGCAAACAAGAAACAAGCTCAAGATACATTGCTTAAAGGATTACTGTACAGGTTATGGACCAAACATGATTGGCAATCTGTTTAGTTTACGGGTAAAGTCTGTAGAGATGACTGGAAGTCTCCAACAAGTGTGAGCTTTTTAAAAGAATGTAATCCTGTCCTTCAATACCCAAGGCTTATACATTATCTAGTTAGGTATTCTCTGCATGGCAACAACAGAAAGGCTTTCAATGTTGGCAATTCTTTAACAGTATGCTTATTAAAGCTTACTTGCATCTTACGATCTCAGACAAGCTTACCTTATTGTCATTAAAGCATTGCTACTTAAACACAGAGCAACAGGCACTTTGAGTAATAAGCATAAATCTGAGTAATAAGCATAAATCAACAGTACAAAAATATGACAGAAACCAGACCATTCTGCAAAGTCAAGGACAGATGAAAAGCCACTGTAGTACTTGTGTCTACCTTGGATGGGGGGGACACACTGCACATTTACACTGCATAACTACTCCTTGCCTTGCTTCGACACATCCAGAGTCACTACATGGGGGAGTGGGGTGCAACAAGTATGTCACCATTTGAAATGTCTCTGGCTGACTGTGATGGCCCTGACATTTGTCATACCTCTCAACCTCAGAGCAAGAAATCTGGACAAAGCCATACACAGAAGTGGGACAAAGGCCCAAAAATAAGGACAATTTTTAAATATTGCTCTAATAAACTTAGAAAGATAATATAATATGTTTTGCATTAGTATGAATTTTCTGAAGGGTATAAAATCTGAAACTCAAATGTCTGTTATTATTTTCTAACTTCAGTCTTTAATGATTTGTCACTAATTTGCCAAAACACACATTTTATGAAAAATGGACCAAAAATGTGATGCAAAAATATGAAATAGCCACACAATACAGCTGGGAACCTGTCAAAGAAGGGACACTTTAATATTAGTACTGCTAACTTGAGCAGCTGACAAAATAAAATAATCTACATGCATTTCAAGTAATCTATAACTTTGTTTATTATAGTTATTTCTTAATTGTAAACCCTCCATGTTTTCTTCCAAAATTGCTATTTTGTGGAGGGATTATTAGGGGGAAGAGCAACATTTTCAGCCAAAATCGGGGATAGTTGAGAGGTTGGCTATGCCTAATTCTATAAAGCAATTTATTTGCATGTACCTCTCAACCTGTTAATGCAGTAAATCTGAACAAGGCCAAATATATTGGGGGAACATATAAACAGTACTAAAAATTGCTCCTTTATAAATTGAGACAGTTGATAGAATAACAGTTCTTACTTTAGCATGCATTTTTCTGAAGGTTATGAAGTCTGAAACTCAGTGTATCATTATTTAGTGACTTAAAATTTGTAGTTTTCTGGCAAATCATTTAGGAATTATGAAGAACAAACCAAAAACAAGAAGCAAAAATATATTCATTCTTTGAAAATCTGGACAGTTGGGAGGTATAGTTCAGCTGGGCCTGTTTCAGTTTGCTGCCCTTCCCCACTGACAAAATCATGGTTGAATGGAGCCTCTGCAGCCATTCCAATGATCCATTACTTGGCTATTTCACTCCATTTACCATAAACACTAATGTGCATACTGCTTTACTTCTATGATGAGTTGGACTTCATTTGAAAGTTTTATTTTGTATTTTACAGCACAAACACTAAGACATCTGCTAAACAAAGCAATGCAGTCTCACAATGAAAAACAGACTTAGCATTAAAGCTTCTCTGTCCTTGAAACTCTCATTCATTGAAACAGCATTGAAACTCACATTCAAAGAAAATACATTTTGCCAGTGGCAGATAAAGATTATTTTTGGGCAGTTTTCAAATCATAGGCCCCTTGCATATGAAACATGCATGTGCTCTTTGATATACCTTCCTCATTGTACTAAATTTATATTCCTTGTACAATAAAGTACATTTGTTAGAGGGCGTTTTAAATTTGTTTTGAAAATTTTTCCAGTAAGCAATGAAACAAAATGCATGCACCCATAATGACAAAACTGCCCAGTTCAGAACATTTCCATCATAAAAGTCTACTCAGACTTCCAAAGTCCACCATTATTAGCAAATATGCATAATTCTACAGTCCACCATTATCAGTAAATATGTACAATTCTACAGTTGATTATCAGCACATATGCACAATTCTACAGTCCATTATCAGTAAATATGCACAATCTCTGAAGAAGTAAAAGTCATCTAAATAATTCCACATTAAAGAAATCTGTAACTAATGAAGAGGCTGCTGCTAGCAAACACCTTTATATTTTCATGGTTTCATCGAAAAATCTGTTGCCCCTCAGGAATAAATTGCCTATATTACATTAAAAAATGATAAACTAGTAATATTGCAAGAGGAAATGGATGGCAAACTAATAACAGACTCATAGTTATTATCTTCACTAAGGAGAACATTCTCAGTATGGCAGCATCCACCCCTTGTGGAAGTAGAACCCACAGCCTTCTGCATCAAAAGCAAGTACACAACCTGTTGTGCTATTAACAAGGCAAACCAACTTCACTTAAGCAACACTAAACTTCTGTTCCCCTGCAGCTCTCAGCTCCTTGAAAAATCTACTCAATACTCAACTTCATCTCAACTTCGCAGCACAAGAAAACTGGAAAAAGCCAAAATGTATTGGGGGGGGGTCAAAAGCCCAAAAACCAGGGACACATTAAACACTGCTTGTATAATCTTGGAAAGTTGCTAGAATAAAATGTTGTGTTACACCATACATTTTTCTGCCAAGGTCCCTGTGCAAAACAGTCAGAGCAACATACCACTACGCCAAATCAGCTGCTTTGTAAAAGAGAGGAAAGACTGAAACTTAAATGGCTATCATTTAGTGAATTCAGTTCTCACCATAGCTGTCAACCTCTTAGTACAAAACACCAGGACAAACCCAGTAATGAGGGAATACAGCCCTCAAACATATTCAGTGAATTCAGTTCTTGCCATAGCTGTCAACCTTAGCACAAAAATCCTGAACGAAATCAATAATGGGGGAATACAGTCCCAAAAATAGGGACAAATTTCAAATATTCATCTTATAAACTTAGAAAATTGCTAGAATAAAAGGTTGTGTTACTATGTATTTTATGAAGAACATGAAGTCTGAAATTCAAATGCCTGTCAATTTTACTTCTGACAGAACAAAAACAATTTTCAGCAGAGACCCAGGGAGAAATACTGCAGACACGTTTTTGTAAAATGGCAGGGCACCAGAGCAAATTCACACAAACACAGGGAGGAGATGCAGACTCCACACAGAAGACAACCCAGCCAAGAATCAAACCAGAAAAACCTATAGCTGTGAGGCAACAATGCTACCACTGCAACATCAAATATCAAGCATTGCAACATTTACAAACCACAGATATTATGAGGAACAGATCAGATCAAATATGAGGCAAAAATCTGCATTTTTTTTTTACAAATGGTGGTGGGTAGGGAATTCAGGTCTTTAACACCTGCATACAAGGTACAGGGTTCAAGCCTGAGGTATTCCCCACCACACACACACACACACACACACACACACACACACACACACACCTGTAGTAGCAAACCACAAAAACTAAATATACTGCCTGGGTGCCAAACAGTCATTATAAGAGTCCAATCAAGACAAAATGAAGTGTAGAAGAATAAAAATATTTCAATGCACTGGCTGCATGACAGCTTAATATCTAGATGGAAACAAAAAAGGTTGTGAGGCATGAAGAAATAAATTACTTTTTTTTAAATACATTTATGGAATGCCAATTAAAATCAAGTATAAGAAAAACAAGCAGCACTCAACCCAAACCACTTCTTGCACTGCAGTTCTAATTATAATTTATATTCAGCTTTATTAAAGTACCAAGTAACATGCTGAAAGTAGAAATCTCTGATGCCCCCACTTGTAAAAATGTTCCTTATCCAAAAAAAGACCTGCTGCCTGACATCTACTTGTTTCATGGTGAAAACATGATCAAAGTAAAAAATGAAAAGCAAACAAGAAATAAGATCAAGATACATTGCTTAAAAGGATTACTGTACAGGTTATGGACCACACGATTGGCATTCTGTTTACGGGTAAAGCCTGCAGAGATGACTAAAAGTCTCCAAGTTTAATGAGACTCTTAAAATAATGTAATCCTGTCCTTTATTACAAATACTGGCATATGCATTTCAATACCCAAGGCTTATTCATTATCTAGTTAAGTATTCTCTACATGGCAATAGAAAGGCTTTCAATGTTGCCAATTCTTTAACAGTATGCTTATTAAAGCTTACTTGAATCTTGCAATCTCAGCCAAGCTTGCCTGATGGTCATTAAAGTATTGCTACTTAAACACAGAGCAACAGGCACTTTGAGTAATAAGCATGAATCAACAGTACAAACAATATGACAGAAACCAGACCATTCTGTAAAAATCAAGGACAGATGAAAACAAACACAAATACACACACACACACACACACACACACACACACACACACACACACACACACACACACACACACACACACACACACACCTTACAGCAAACCACCATACATCCAAATCCCTGTCCACACACTTACTTGTAGTAGATCTTGTCTGCAAAGTTTAACCATGTGAAACCACCATAAATCCAATCCCCGCAAGTGAAACCACCATAAATCCAAACCCCGCGTAAATCCACACCAGACCCGTGAGATCTTGACCCTGCGCGCAAAACTACCCACGAGATCTTCCCCCGACGAGACTGCAGCAAACTCCAGACTACTGACATTGCAATCCGACCCCGACGCATTTTCCCAGTAAGTTGCAGGACAGTCTATGCAGTTTAAAACTGCATAGACTTCTGGGAGCTCCGTTCCTCATGTTTCCCAGTCAGGACTGCTGCTGAGACAATCTGCGCATGCTCCAGACTCTCAGCAGCAGTCCGGACTAGTGCACATGCGCGAAGTCCGCAAATTTTAACTTTTTTTTTCTTTTCTTTTTATTCCTTTTTCTTTTTATTTCTTTTACTTTACAGTTGAGGGGGCTGCAGTCCGGCAGTTCAATAGCACGGGCTGCCCCTGACTGGGCAGTTAAAATCACTTAGGACAACATCAAAATTTGTGAGCATATCTAAACAATCCTACCTTGGTTTGTGATATACTGTGGAGCTGACTGATAAGAAGTTTTATCTGAATGTATATTGTATTTATCACTATTTTTAAATGTTTGTAGGTAGGAAGGAATAGCTTGTTAACAAGATTTTCTTTGATTCATATTTTGTTGTTTTACCTTTAATTTCACTGTTGGTTGCTAGAAAGGGAGAGGTTTTAGACAGGCAAGCTCTAGCCACTCCAAGCTATAAATTCATACAGACTGCAAAGAGGAAAATCCTGAGCATATCTAAACAATCCTACCTTGGTTTGTGATTTATTGATTTTTAATGTTAAAAAGAAGTGCAACTGTGAACGATAGTGAGAAGTTACGTAAAGGAATTATAACTTTTGTATGGCTTGCAGAACTTATATGGTCAGAACTACATTACTGTACTTAATTTATTATTTAGTTATATATTGCTGGTGTTTTTTTTTTGTCATATAAGTTGATTTAAGTTCTTTTTGAATTGTATGGTTGCTGTTTGATTATTCTTTTGTACAATATTGTATTTGTTTGAAGCTGAATATGGATTCCTTAAATTAGTATGCAATTAATGATTTGCTAATGTACAAATATATTGTACAGTTTAATAAATGTTATGCATATTTAAAGGTAACAGCTGATAACACTGGTGATCTGTGTTCCTCATGTCAAAAGTTGTATGATTTATTACCGTTGTTAGAAGTAAATCTAGACTTAATGATGATGATTACACTTGTGCAGTTGGCATGGCTTGGAGAACTGTTGTTTCCGATACTAATGACTGGACTGATGAACTAAATAATGTTAGGCATAGAACAAATAGAACATATTTAGGAAATACTGCATCTATTGTCTGCAAAGATCATTCAACCCCTATGAAACAAGACAAAGCCCCTGACAACTTTGGAACTCTGAATGCAAGTATTCAGCAATCTGATGATCCAGTTTGTTTAGAAGGAAACAAAAAACAGAAAGAAAGGAAGAAGTTCACAACAAATAACAAGGAAGAAAAACTGATTAATGACCATAAAGGAAAGCAAACACGTAGTAAAAAGGATACTGCTTTGTTATGTAACACAGGGGTTACAGGAAATGATATTTTTTTTCTGTCAGAAAACCTTCAGAAAAAGGCATCATTTTTCCAACAGAGAAGGTAGAAAAAAGAGGCAGGGGGCAGGTGAAAAGGAAGAAATCAAAACTGAACATGGAAGGATTGAACATTACTGTAAGAAAAAAGAAGAGAAAGATAGATGTTGACTACATGGCTCAAGCTGTGGATTTACAATACCAGCTGGATGAGAATTTAATACACAATAAAAACAGTGGGATTAATAAGATAATAGTGATGAAGATCTAGCCTTCAAAACAATTGATATAGCAAATATTACTGTATTAGAAGCTGAAGATTCTTTGGAGCTGGCAAACAAAGATTTTCCTGTAATTGGAGATTCAGTTATTTGAGAAACTGATACTTATATTTGCAGAGAAGATAATGAACATCGAATAGTGTTATGTTTGCCAGAAGCAAAAATAGAAAAAGTGAGACAAGCCTTGGAATGCCTTAATGCAAGGAAGTACAGACCCATTTTTATTCATATTGGTACAAATATTTATTTATTTATTTTATATTTTATTACAGTTTGATGACCGGGGAGGTCCACTGGGCTCGAGAGCCCGTTTTCAGTGGAGGCCCGGGGAGAAAAGCTCCACAATACAATGTTACATTACATAATGAATTACAAAGAAATATATTTGCATTACAATCAATAGGTAGTATTACAATCAACAGGTAGTATTGCAGTCAAACAGGTATCATTCACTAAAAACAACAAAAATATTAATTAATTGTCCAGGAGAACATGAGGCATAGAGCATAATGGCTGGATGTTACTATTTAGTTACATTTATAATTTAGGTCTATGAGAGAAGTTAGAAAGGTATGAAGGTTAGCCAGGAGTGAAGGAGGAGGAGAGCTTGGGAGGTATGATGTCATCCACAAGGATTCCTTGACTGTTAGTAGCGAACTGACAGCCCTCTTAGACAGTATAGCCTGTGCTGGTGTTGGTATATATTTTTCACAAATCACCTATAGAAAGGATAGTCAGGTCACTGTGAATGAAAATATTTTGTGGGTAAATACCTACATGGAAAAATGTCTTGTTTTAAAAAATGGAAATGTATGGAGCATCCAAGCCTAGTTTTGGGCACGTGTTCAGACAGGATGGAGTGCATTTGTCAAGATCAGGAAGAGAACTTTTGCAGCAGATATTTTGCAATATCTGACAAACACTAGGCAGGATTTTTGCTAGGTTGAAAATGTAACAGTTCACAGATAGCAACCATCTCTGATGGTTGTTAATGCTAGGAGCATTAATAATGACTTTTGTTAATTAGTAAATTTGCTATGCTTCCCATAAGATTGATGTTGTTATTGTTTGTGAAACATGGTTAAAGGACAATGACTGGAATCCAGTTCTGTCAGGGTATAAATGTTTTTACTGTAACCGACATTCTAACAAAAAATCAGGTGAAGGTGTTATGATAGGGACCTGTGATTATTACATGTTCAGTGATAACACTGACACTATATACTGTCTAACTGCGACAATAAAGACAGCCCTGGAACATATAATGATTGTTGGAGTGTATAAACCACAGATGACCTAGAGGAATTCATACATTTCTTGCATGGAACACAGGAGGGAAGAATAATATTAGGTGGGGACTTAAATTTACCAGAAACAGACTGGAATACTATTGATTTAACAACATTAGAAAGGAAATTATTCACAATGTATATTCAGAAACAATTGCTTCAGATTGTAAAAAAAAAAACTACCAGGGGACAAAACATACTAGACATTGTGTTCCTAAAGAAATTACTGTTACTTCAAGACAAGTTTTGCCACCATTGATGTGCAGTGATTATGGGGTTATAAAGGTTAATTTGTTGCTAGAAAATTCTGCCAAACTGAAATCTAACCCATTGCATAGGATGATTACAGATTATATGGAAGCAAAACAGTCACAGTGCAAAACTAACTGGAGTGAGGTGTTCAGTGGAAAAGCTGCAGATGGAATGTAGAAAGTTTTGAAAGATAAATTATTTGAGTGCAAAAAATCAAAAAAAAAATGTTTAACATCAGGTTCTGTGCATACAACATCAGGGGGATATATTTCCATAAGAACAAGATATCTGATTAAGGTAAGAGACAAAAAAATGTAAGAAATGGAAGAGAGGTCAAACTACAACTTTGAAAACTGAAATAAACAAGCTGGACAAACAGATTAAGCATAGTGTGAGACAAGATCAAGAAAATTTTGAAGAAAATGTATATAAAGATATTGAGCATAATAGGAAACCTTTTTATAGATACATAAGATGTGGAAGGAGTAAAGATATACAAACTGATAAACTGTGTACAGATTCTAAAACAAATTATAGATATATTTACAAAATGTTATGCAAAACAGTTTGGTTCCACAAAGGTGGTGATAAGTTGTCCTAGTGACATCCAGGTAACCACAAATACTGGAATCAAATTAGATTATATTGAAAAAGAACTGTGCAAGCTGGAGCCAAACAAAGCACAAGAAGGATACGGAATTAGTAACAATGACCTGAGAACACTTCAGCAAGAACTTATGGTACCATTATATCTATTAATCACTAGGTCATATAAATATGGGGAGATTCCTCAAAATTGGACACATGCGCTTATTAAATCTGTCTTCAAGGGAAAGGGAAGTAGGACAAACTCAGAGTCATATTGATCCCTAAGTCTACTGTCATGTTGTGGAAAAACAATGGAGATGGTGATATTGGATAAGTTATTGTCAGAACTGGATAGGATGGGACATGAAACAATATACCAGCATGCATATGTTGAAAATAGATCTATTACCACCTGTAACATGATGTTCTATAACAATATAATAACAGCTATGAATGAAAAATTGTGCTGTGATGTAATTTATATAGATTTAACTTCAGCGCTGATCAATAAATTAGTATGACTAGGTATTGATATACTGTTGATAAGCTGGATAGCTGCATGGCTTACAAACAGGCCATGGCAAGTATCATGCAGCAACTGGACAAATTAAATCCTTGGTTACAGTCAATGTGTCCCATAGGGCTCTGTCCTAGGCCCTTACTTGTTTAGATTGTATCTTTCAGACCTAACCTTTTCATCTGAGGTGTTCTACTGTCTATATGCAGATGACCTGAAATTGGGTAAAATTATTACATGTGTTACAGATAATGTATGTCTGCAAAATAACTTGACTAAATTGACCATATGGACACAGGAGAATAATATGCTAATAAATACATCAAAAACTAAGCATATGAGATTTGGGAGACATAAACTGAAAGGTGAATATTTAATATAGCACACAGTGATTGAAACTGTAGACTCATTTAAGGACCTGGGTATATGGGTAGATTCAGCTATGAATTTTTCTAATCATATCAACCAATTGGATAATGATAGTTATAGAACTATAGGTTGTATAAAAAGATTTATAAAGGAGGAAATCAAACATAATGAAGTTATTGTTTGTTAGTTACATTAGACCCAAACTTGAGTATGGAATAACAATATGGAAACCCTATAAGAAAACAAGCATGAGTAAATTGGAAAAAGTACAGTGGAAATATACTAAGGGCATCCACTAAAATTTAAGTTATTATGAAAGACTAAAATATCTGAACTTGTATAGTGTAGTGTCTCTTAAAGATATCTAAGAGGGGATCTTATTCGGGTATATAGGGCATTTAGAGAACTACCTCTGGGAATGTTTGGGGTTATCAAAAAGTACTAGAGAATCATCAGACAACCTACGTAGAAGATTCTATAGGAATGAGAAGTGTACTAATTGGTTCTTTGACAGAATAGCTGATGAATGCAACAGACTACCAAATTACATTAAAGCAAGTACTAGTTTAGGTATATTTAAGAACAGCCTGGACACTTATTATGGGAACAAGTGTTTTGTTATATTGGAAAGCTAGAATGGCATTAATGCCTGTGCTTGAAATATTTGTATGCATGTATGTAACAGCATTCTTACTTATATGAGTTTGTGAAGAACATGTAGGAATTTTATATGATTTTCATGAGATATAGAAGGCCCCTGTGATATGTTATGATCTGACAGCTAATCATATTAAATGTGATTTGAATCTCTATAAGCTTCACTTGTGGGTCTCTGGGTGTCTGTCTAGAGTTAATGTGGTCTCTAATATATATGGATACACCACCAGAGTTTCCATCAGTTCTAAATGAGTGGTAAGTACAAATCCTAGGTAGTCAGAGAGTGTTCTTCAATATCTTATAGCAGATTATCTAACAACACATACATCAATGTGCTCCAAATGCAGGAGGGCCTCAGGGTCTAGCAGTTTGTTGTTTAGACGTCTAGCATGATATGGTCCTGTGGTTGTTTTACTTGGGAAGTTTGGTTGGGAGGGCAATTACTTGGGCCTTGCCTAAAATAAGCACAATAAGGGGGGCAGCAAAAGCTTTTGTGTGAACAAGGAAGCCTTGGAATGATGTGGTGCTGAAGCATATGAACGAGCATATGTGGTTGCCAAAGTTAACAACGTAGAGAATAAACATTATACAGGCATTCAACAAAATAGCATGTTTCCTTGAGCATGTAGAGGAGCATATATAGCTGCAACTGACAAGAAGGAGCAAAACAACATTACATGGGCATTCTAGAAAGTGTCATGCTTCCCTTAAGTTCTAGCAACTATAGACTGCACTCATTTCACTTAAGACCCCATCCACTCCTCATAGACAATAATATATCAACCAAATGGGTTTCAGCTCCATTAACTGCCAAGTGATGTTCAACACACAGGGTATCATATACAAGGTGCCTGTGTGACATCCATTCAGCTTCCACAAATCCTACATCTAACAAATGTACAATCTGTACCAGTGATTTGTGTGAGGATGACTTCCCACAGATACTTTTTATTGGTATTGCTAGAATTGCTGTGGAGCCATGGCTCATGATACCAGTATGTAACCTACAGTGCATGGTTGAGGCAATACACAACTCTGTACTGTTGTGGATTCAAAACACCACTGACTGTCATGTTGCAGTATGCTCTGGAGACCTGCAACAAGATATTTGCTTTCTTATATGATTCTGCACAACATGGTAATATGCACAAAGCTAGAGAAGATTGTTACCACCAGAGCAGCAAACAGACTTCAGCCTGCAGTGGAAGAGGTGCTGATTAATGACCTTCAAAAACGTGGCTGCAAGGATAAACCATGTGAGGCAGAACTGGAGACAATGTGCAGCAGCACTGGTAAAGAAGTGGGAACTGGTTCACAGCTACATGACAGATTAGATACAATTAAAAATATGACTGATTCATGAAATAATACCCCCAGGCTATACTCTGTGGTGCACTGACTGGCCATGCTGTGCATCAGATATCACCTTCGCATATAATACAGATGTGAGGGCAAAGCACGGTTGTCATCATACTGCAGGTGTGGATAGGCCACAGTAACAGGAATCAGCAGCAGGTACTGAGGTGGGTTGGAGGTTTACTAAGCTGTGGATGGGAGTGAGTGATATGACCAAGGGAACGTGGGGGGTTGAATATACTCTATAGGGAGAGGGTGGTGCTTCCCACATTGCAAGCAGAAGAGCAGCAGCCATGGAAATGGCATCATCTCCAGTGCACAGAGGCAGTAGAGGCACACACATGCCTGTCCAACATGCCAGTGAGATGAGTCACATATTGAAAGCTCTCATTTACCTCATTATGCAGGCTGCATAGTACAATATCTGCCATGGTGGTGGTTATGTATACCTGCCCCTGAAAGACTGCACTGCACTGCACTGCACATCCAGTGTACAGTGCCTACTGTGGTACTCATCTCAAGCAATGACTGGGAGGCATGGCAATGCAGCCTCCACACCACCTCTCCTCACCTCTGTCTCTATGCTCTGTGGAGGCAGCATTGTCCTCTGCAGGTGCAGGAATAATCATGTGAACCAAGTAGGTGTCCTGTCCTTCCACAGGCTGAGGTGATGTCGGGGTGGGTTACACAGGCAAAAGAACAGTTTCACTGGGTGTAGGCGACACTCCAATGTCACCATCGCTGACAGTGGCACTGTGTCTTTAATGTAAGAATCTAAATGAGTCACATAAAGCTTGAAAATATAATAATAAAATGCCTGATCTGTGGGTAACAGAATCTCTTACTCTTATAATTAGAGTACCAGGAGAGTCAAATACATGATTACATTGTTTGGGTAAGCATAAGATATGACTTAGAGGGAAACTTTATAGTCTGCTGTTAAGTTAAATATCTTCATTCTGTCTCTTAGTAAGTAACTTCATAATTGTATTGCATTCCTGGAGAGCTGTTTAATAAACAGTAATTACCAGTATTCTAAAACCGATAACGCATATATTGATATTTTACATGACTAAGTAGAACCAATTTTCTCCCATTGACTCCTAGAGATTAAATCAATTGTCTTCTAATAATTTAAATTTCAGTAAAGCCCACCACTGATGGTAAGACAAATTATAAACTTTTCTTTGGCTCTTAAAAACCTTGTAACACTTTTTAAGCATTTCAAGTAAAATATTTTCAAAGGTAATAAATGCCTAGAATAACTTTGGTGGCATTCGGACATGAATATTTTATTAAATTTAAAGTATGGAAATACAATGTTTTAATTTTCATATGTTAATTTTCAAAATCCGCATCTATTTCATAAATATCTGAGATCTGCCAAAGTCTCTTCAAGCATGTCATATGCACTGTCTTGAAAGCAAGAAGGTAAATAATACTTGTAGTGCAGCTTATGAAAAAATGAATATTATACAATGACTGGCCACATTCAAAAATGAGCATGCTAATTGGTCAGTGTACCAGTTGTAAATTGAGCACATACCAATAGAAAGAAATCCAGTCAACCGTGTTCCCTTATTATCCACTTGAATACTGTGTGCCACCAAAGTCTACTACCCAATCAAACAAACCTAAAAGGGTATTCATGTTTAACAGGTCTAAATGTAACAATAATTTATAATAATTTACATATTTTTCTAATTAATGGTTCCTTGCTTCCTTAAGTCTTGTCATCAGCATCACCACAAAACATTGCCTCGTGGTAAACAGAAAGGAAATGTTACATGATTATAGCAAACATAATAAAAAAAGTATACAGTTTTTCCATTTAAAGAACTGTATACAGAAGTTAAAGTAATTTGGATACAGTTAATGTGTACTATGTGAAATAGTACTTGAGTCTCCACCTTTTTATTAGTGATATTCCCAAATGTCCAGATTTTTGGCTCATATTTTTGGTCTGTTTCTCATAAACTTTGTGGTTTTCTAGCAAATCACTGACTGATATCATCTGTTTTCTTCACTTTAAAAAAAAAAATAAAATACATTTTCAAATCTGGACACTTGACAGCTATGGGGGAGACAGGGCACACAAAAGGAAAATCAGGTACGTTATGCAAAACTACATAAACATACCTGATTTTCCTTGTATTTTCCCTCTCTTGTCTCTTGGTAGCTGTCAAGTGTCCAGATTTGAAAACATACAATGAGAGTTTCCCAGTTTCTTTCTTTTTTTTTTTTTAATTAAAAAACAAACAGGCAATGGAGATTTACCTTTCTCCAGTGCTTCCTTTACACAGCATTTATGCACTCTGTAAGCATGGGAATGAAATCACACATGCATGCAAAGTACATCAAGAAAGCCCTATAGTGCAAAATGTGAAAGAGCAGCAAACTGCCCTTATACAAGGACGTTATTTAAGAAAAGTAAATAACTCTTTTCTTAAATAATATCATTGTATAATAGCAATAACCCACAGCTGGGTGTGGGTAATGCTGGATTTACCCATGTTTGGCTTTGTTTGGTCACTCAGACTTCACCCTCATAACCAAACCACGTCAATCGTGGGTAAATCCAGCATTACCCACACACAGCCATGGGTTATTGCTATACTATTAGTCAGCATATTAAACTTAGAAGGGGAAAAAACATTAGAAGGTATTTTAGTTCATTCTATAAGACAAATTGTAGGCAGGATGTAATTTCATAATGTGATAAATGAATCAAACAGAAGTCACTTACTTTTGCTTCCTGAGTCTCTTTTCTGGTTGGTTTGGAGGAATTTCACCCAAATATTCATTGCTATTCCTCATACCTCTCAACTGTCAAGATTTTCACAGAATGTCCAGATTGTGACTCATATTTTTGGTTTGTTCCTCATATAATTTGTGTTTTCTGGCAAACTATTGGGATTATCTGAAGACTGAAGTCACTAAATAATGACAATACATTTAAGTTTCAGATTTCAAATTCTTCAGAAAATATATGTTAAAACAAACTTTGTTACTCTAGCAAATTTCTGAGTTTATAAGAGCAATATTTAAAATATGTACCTATTTTTGGGCCTTTATCCCCCTGTTTTGTCAAGCTTTCTTCAGATTTCTTGCACTAAGAGGTTGAGAGGTATGCCACTCCTACAGGCACCATTTTTGTTATATCATCATGAATTAGGTTAGGTGAGACTAAAAAGAATGAAGATCAGTTGTTGAAGTTGTTTGGGAAGTTGCTTCTGGAACTAATAATGAAAGTGAAGAATTTGTTCCTTAGGCCTGAAACCACCTTCCATGACCTTTTGACCTCACTTGCTTCATGGCTACCACACGGTATTCAGGAAAATATATTCCACTTCCAGTAATCATCAGTTTCATGTTGCAACTTATCATTTTCTTTTGAAACGCTTTGCCTTATTCTTCTCTAACCACTATTGAAATTATTCCATTTTATGTTAAAGAATTATTTGTTGAACAAGATTTGTCATGCTTCTTGGTATCCTGCTCAGACAAAATCTTAAGCCAAACCTTTATGCACTTCATTGTCAGTTTTAGCTATGGCTGTATTAAACCTATTACTCATAGGAAGGAATAGGAGGAGCTTTATCAATACCTGAACTGCAGGGTGTCAGCCCTAAGTCACCATGTTTCCGTAATATCTTCGGCTATCAGTATTCCACTTCATGTTATAAAACAGTGCATCGCATTGTTTACTTAGCTCACGATTTGTACTGTACGTGTCTTTGAATTTAACTTATTTCCAGAACTAAGCTACTTATGGTTCTTCTGCAAAGCAGTCTAAAAACTCCAAGCACTGGAAGGCACATTTTTACTAGTATTCATCAAAGTTAATAATAATGTTTTGTCTCCATGACGAATCCGATATATAGCAGCATGGCAAGAAGGCTGCACTGGGTATTTACCCAGCATGGAAGCTAAACTTGCAGAAGTAGGGTAGTTTGGATACCTCACCATTGAATAAGTAGCCATAGAAAGAGTGGTTCAGAAAGCTAGAATGAGTTTAGACAAAATTCACCAGACATTTGGTATATGGACCTTTAAACTAGTAAGCCTGAGTTTCCAGGTGACAGCACTTGAGAGGTTATCTGTCATACTTAAGGAGACAATAAGACTGAAATGGCACAAGTCATTGGGAAATCCAAAGTCATTTAGACTGTGTCCAAAACTCAGAGATGGAAAGCGAACAAAAAGGACACCAAAACCACACAAAAACGTTCGCTGTTGAGAACTAAATAAGGGTCCAGACCGAGACTGCAGACGAATGTTTGATGTTTAATGTTCCAAAAACACTTGACACACAGATTACGCTTGATACTAACGCTTAACACACAGAAAGTACGTTTTCGAAAATCTTCATCAGAAAGCAAACACCAAGCCTAAGTAACATTACAATTAAATACATCTGTTTAAATGAATGCACCAATGAATTCATTGCAAATAAACATATCAATAATGCAATTAAAAGATTTCCATTAAAAAAACTTAGTTAAAAGTTGAAACTTTTCAAATATAATTTCATTATCATGTTGACATCAATAATACATAGGTTTATACAAATAAATAATTGTGTTTAAATATAAAAATCTTTTCCATAAAATAGATGTATAATATATAATCTGTTTTGTACCCATAAAAATCAGTTAAAACATTTTGTAGGTCATTTTAAACCAATTGTACTCCTGTACTACCCTTTAGTGGAAATTTATAGTTTAGCACTCCTTAATTTTAAAACTGGAAGGATAGATATCATATCATTTAAACCGGGGTTTCTATTAGCTTCCAATATAATTTGCCATAATAACTCTCTATATTCGAGTTTTGTCTCCCACATACCCCCCTAATTTCTCTAGCCACCGTTTCAATTACGAAAAAAACAAAGGAGGCTTGTGGGCAGGTTAAAGTATGTTTAAAAAGTGCATTGTTCATGTTATGCTTGTTAATTTCATAAAAGTGTTCATATATTCTTAATTTTAGCTTCCTCTCCGTTTTACCAACATAAAATGATCCATAGATTGAGCAAAGAGCTAGATAAACCACACCATTAGTATTACAATTGGAAAAAGAGTGGCTTTTAATATGTTTATTCCTACTAGGAATATAAATACTAGAAGCATTTATAATATGTGAACATTGGGAACATGAACCACATTTAAAAGTCCCCAATCTTTTGGATGTACCTTGAACTCTTGAACCACCCCCAAACTCAAATAACTTCTTAAAGTTAGTATCCCTTCTATAAGTAAATCTTAAAGGTTGACTATGAATTTGTTTAAGTTCCGAAATTTGTTTAAAACGTTCCCATTCTCTAGAGACATTTAGACTGTGTGTTCATAGAACTGTTTATGGTGAAGAGCGAGCCTGTCTGAGGCTGGGGTAATTGGATCATAAGCAAAAGTCCTGTGGGACATTCGCATTTACCAAAGAAGGCTCTAGATGCAGAAAAAAAGAAAAGGTTACGTGTGTTCTGTGTTCAGAAACGTTTTCAACCTTTTGTGTTGGAACAATATGAACTGTTGTGCAAGTCTTTTTAAATGTTTTGTGTTAAAACAATACACACTGTAAGAACCTGTGCTGGTATGCAAGAGCTCAGGGACAGACTATATTGCACTGAAATACACTTTGTTTATATGGGTCTATTCAAATGAGTGCAAGTGAAATAAATCAGTAACTTGTAACCCTGTACACCTGTTTCAGCACTCAGGGAGACTAATGAACTGTATGAGTAAAAATTAAACCTGTGCACCTGTTTCAGCACTCAGAGAGACTCGTGAACTCTTTGAGTAACCTGCCACCTTGTACACCTGCTTCAAGTTGCTATACACACAAACTGCACTCTCTGTTTGCCTGCAAGATTGTTTTTATGTTACCAGTTTTAACTTCCTGATTTTTATGGCAAAGTTAGGCCTATTTTTGTTTCACCAATAAAATTATTTACATTAGAAAAGAATGGCATGTGCCAATTGATCAAAATACCATATTTGGGGGATGTGGTGAGCTACTTCTATTACCTGCAACTGCCAGTGATTTTTTCCCCACAACCCATACAGTCAGAATTCATTTCCAAATTTGAGTGAGGTCACAAGCAATTTATCTGGACATATGCTTGTCCTAAGGACCACAAGAACCACAGCTGAGCAGCTTCTCCAAATGATTTCTACCTCTGTTAAAGTGATATTGTTGTTGGTGCTAGTCAAATCGATAGCAAAGTCAGCAGCTATGCTCCCCAAAAGCCACTGAGAAGCACAAAGGACTTGAAAGTCTACCTGTTCCTTTGACAGGATCCCTGTCAAAGAAAGCTGGAGTTGGAGCACCTGGGCAGGAACCCTAGCAGCACTTCTCAGTGGTGAGCCCCTCTGGGCTTATATGGATATGGTCAGCTCAGATTCAAAAGTAGATGAAAGACTTGTTAATGAGGATGGGAGTCACCTTGGAAAGTCAGATTCTCTGGTTCTATTAATGAATTTTTTTCTAGCAGCAAATCAGTCAGGACACAGTTATTTGAACAGAAACACATTGTTAAGTTTGGGTTTGACTCCAAAGGGGTAGACAGCAAAGATCTTATGATGGAGATGTTAGTAGTTTGATCATTTTGATTCAGCTTTACTAACAGTCATTAAGAAGCACGTGTGTCGGGCAGACCCACAGGATGCCAAAAGCTTTGTAATATCCTGTATTACAAGAATATATATAAAGAAACATCTAATAAAGTTATAATAAGTCAGGAAATAAATATATGTCAATTTCAGCTTTAACTGTAAGAACAGAGGACACACTGTTCACTGTAAAGGGGATACCAAACCTAAAAATGTCATTCAGATCAGGAAGGAGGGTGGAGCTGAAGAAGCCATGGAGTGTGACCAAGCAAATCCTGCTTAGTTGAATCAGCTTTCTAATGTTTTCCTACTGCAAAATTAATGAAATGTATAATCAGGGTGGAGGCACAGGAGTTGCAAGGGCTGATTGAATTAAGGAGTGTGATCACTCTTTAAAAAGCTCTGTATATTTGTAAAAAAAAGACCCACTCATCAGAGACAATAAAAGTGATATCCCTACATGTGGAAAAAATACTGTACCCCTTGCTCAGGAAGAGTTACAGACACAATTTGGGAAACCTCTACTCCCAGTAACCATGGTACCTTTTTTTAAACCATGGTGTAACTATTGGGTAAGATTTCCTTTACTTTCTTTTGTACTTTAAGTATCTTTAGCAGCAGAGGGAATAAATTAAGATAAAGGAACTAAGTACAACCTCCAATGTACAGTCCATTTCAAATCAATATAATCATTCACAGGATAACAATACTCACACCTGTCTAAGGACGAGGGAAGAAAAGGACTTAGCCCTGGAATTGCCATAGAGGGCTCAAGTCAAACTAAATTTTGTGTGAATGTTTTTAAAAAGGGAAAGTTTGTGTATATGTACCACACGGATGTTCAACAAGGGAAGGTGGCACAAACTGTTACAAAAAGATTAAAATAGGTTCCAGTTCCCAGAATGAAGTAGAGGTGTAGAGTGAGAAGGAGGCACAGAGGAAATGTGAGGCTTCAAGAGAGGAGGATAGTAGTAGGAACTCTCCAAAATGAGTATACATAAAAGGTGAGCAGAGGGAAGAAACACAGAGGAGGCAAGGGGCTTCAGAAAAAAGTAAGACAAGGAGGTTTCCTCATAATATTGAAGTAATTTACCATTTCTCAAATAAGACACAGATTTAGAAGACCATGTAAGTGCTATGCCTTGAGAGGGAGTAAGACAATCTATCTCTAAGGGTCTGGTGAAAGACGGAGATCTCAGTCTGGCCTTCAGGAAAGTTGACTAAGCTTTAAAAGAACCCAATTGAAGGGTGAAAATATAAGCCACGCTAGAGAGAATATCTCTAAAATGATGTGAGAAGACACTGTTAAAGGACCCCTATCAGCTTACCCCTCTTTTGAACTGGAAAATGACCTCTTGTATAAGTGAAGTAAGAAAGAAGAGAGACTATATGGCAGCTGCTGTTACTTAGTTTGTTTAGACAAACATTTATGAAACTGGCACATAACCATGGTTTGGGATGGGGGGCATTTAGGAAAGGATAATACTAAAGCAAATGCCCTTGATAGATTCTGTTGGCCCGAAGCTATAAAACCGATTGCATTATTTTGTGCTGGGTGCCCTGAGTGGCATTGTATTATCCTTCAACCCAGGCTTTAAAGTCATTTAATCCTTATGTCATTAATCAAAATCCCCTTTGACAGAATTGCAATGGACACTGAGACCACTGGTTAAGTTCAGTAGAGGACACCAGTATATACTTTTGGTGTTGGACTGTACCACCCACTTCTCCAAAGCAGACACACTCAGAAAAGCTAGCTCCAGAGTAATCACCAGGAAATTAGTTTTACTGTTTTCTTTGATAGGGATATCTAAAGAAATATTGATAGATCATGGAATGCCCTTTACATCAACAGTTATGAAACACCTGTGCTAGAGGTTTCAGGTTTTAACAGCTAAGGACATTAGTACATAATCCACAAATGGATGGATTAGTGGAGTGATTTAACTGCACATTGATATCCATGATAACAAATTAACTGAGAAAGACTGAAAAGACTGGGACCAACTGCTCTCAATTTAAGAGGCACCCCAAGCTTCCTTGGTGTTTAATCCTTATGAGTTATTATATGGGAAAAGATCCAGAGAACATTCACATATGGTGGAGTAAGCATGGGAGGAGGAGGAGAGGAAACCATTTTAAAAAATCATTAGACATATATGGATCTTCAGGTGAGACTGAAGGCCATAATGCTGATTATGCAAAAACAACTGGAAGGGCTTAAGCGAGCTAATTGTCAGTGTATAATATGAATGCCAAGAGCAGAGAGTTTTAGGTAGAGGCTTAAGTTTGGGTTCTGGTTCCTTCTTCTAAAAATGAGTTTTTTGGCAAGTGGCAAGGACTTAATAAGGTCACTGAATGAATAAGTAAGATTGGTTATAAAGTTAGACAGCATGGAAGGAGATGAGCTGAACAAATACACCAGGCAAATGTTATAAAACCATAGAATGAAGTACAAGCAAATGTGGTAAACATGATACCCAGAAGTGGAGACATGGAAAAGGAAACTGTGAACTCTTAATCTTTCCATGGTAGGAGACAAAAATCTCTCTAAACCAAAAAAATAGGAAGGAGTTTCTCCGGAGGAATAGGGAGAGAAATTTTCAGTACTGCCAGGGAAAACAACCCTTGTTAAGAAACATATATAGACAGTCCCAGGTAAGATACTAGCCCAAGGCCTCTGAAGTACCAGAAGCATAAAAGGAAGCTGTGAGGAAAAAGATAAAATATGTAACAGAAGCATGGGTTACTGAAGAGCCTACCAGTGATTGGAATATCCCCATTGTCTTGGTTCCAAAAACTGGATGGCATGGTATGATTCTGCAACTGTTTCAGGAAATGTAATAAGATGTTTAAATTAAACACCTACCCTATGCCTAAAGTGGGCGATCTGGTGGAAAGGTTAGATAAGGTGAAGTTCTTAACTACCTAAGAGCTTTAACAGATGAGGCTAAAAAGGAACCAGCTTTCTCCATAGCTGGTGGCTTTATCAATATACAGTATTACCATTAACTCTCCATTTGAGCTCTGGCCATGTTCTAAAGGATGATGGACAGTGTTAAAAACTCATTGGGAGTTAACTGTAGCCTACCTGGATGATGCTGTCATTCATGCAGAAGACCGGGATTCCCATCTACTCAAGGTACAAGCACTATTTAGTTCACTGAAGCAAGCAGGGCTTACTTTTAGCACCCCTAAGTATAACAAAGGGACGGCCAAAGTGAGGTACCTCAGATATGTGATAGAAAGAGAGTTAATTGAATAGTCTCAAAAGGAAAAAAGTTAAAGTTGTTAGGAACTGGCCCATTTCCCGAATCAAGAAACAAGCAAAGACAATTTATTCAACAGTTTTTCCCCATAGCATGTCCCTTAAAAACCTTACTAATGGGAGGTTGCTGGAGTGGGTCAGTACAGATGATCCTGGTCTGCCCTAACTTCACCTGGACTCTTACTGCCTATACAGATGCCGCTGAGTTTGCTTGAGGGTTGTGCCAAGACAGAACACAGAGGCAAGGGAGAACATTCAGTATCTTACCATTGTACGAAACCGAATTGCACATAACCTAAGTACTACACCATTGAAAGAGAGTGTTTGGCCATCAAGTGGGCTTTAAGATCCTTGTGGCATTATCCTTTTGGGCTGGGAGTTCTCCTCAGTCTTAGATTATGCCCAACTCCAGTGGCTTTACAAACAAACAATAAGACAATATCAAGCTATGAAGGTAATTCCTAGTGTTATAACCATTCCACTTCTGGGTGCAGCATCAGCACAATGTATTCTGCCACAATGCAGATGATATGTCCAGGCCCACAGACTTTCTCTCCTGTTTGAAGCTAGTGGGTTCAAGCTAAAGATGTCCTCTGAAGCATAGCAAGAGGGCTCCACCAGTTAACTGCCCAGTAGATAAGAAAAGTGGGCAAATGTATGTACTGAATTAAGGGCCAAACAGACACAGTACTTAGAAAATATGGGAGTGCTTTGTAAGGCTAGTGTGAGTTTAGAAATAGTAAAGCAGAGTACTGTTGTCAGGCCCTTCAAGCCAGAATGCTTGAAAGGTTACTTGCCCTATTTAAATGACTTATAAGATCAAAATGTCTGAAGTCACACTGGGAAATCCAGAGCTATATGTTTTCAGAACTGTTCATGTTGAAGACAGTGTCCAAACATGACACAATTAGCTTTGAGGTGTCAGTCTTACAGAACATTCTCATTTACCAACAAGGAGTCTGGTGTCAGAGAAACCAAAAGTTACCCGGGTTGTGTTGGACATATTATAGTAATTGACTGTTGCTGCTGTGTTGGAACAATCTGAATTGTAATCTTGAATCTGTGCTGGCAGGCTGTTGTACTGGGAGAGATTGTATTGCACTAAAAGGCTCTGTTTATATATGGGTCTGTTTATGAAGGTGCAACCTGTAGAAACTACTGAACTGTATGAGTAACCTGTAACCTTGTGTATCTGCTTAAAGTTGCAACCACAACTGGGGTGCACAAATTGAACTTTCAGTTTGCCTACAAGAGTATTTCTACATTGTTGATTTTTACTGCTTATTTCTTATGGCAAAGTTAAGGCTATTCTTCTGTTTTAACAATAAAAGTAATTGCTTTATAAAATAATTGGGCATACTCCTTCACCAAAATGCCATAATAGCATTCACATTATGAAATTAAACACACAAAATAAGAATAATGGAATCAATTACTATTCCTTTATTGCACAAATTCTTCACCATTCTTCACAAAGTACTGTCAGCTTCTTACATACCCCCATCTAATGGAGCAGCATACAGTGGACCAATGCCTGGTGGTCAGGGGAACCATAGGAGAGCTAATCAAACTGTGTCAGCCACAAGTGAAAACAACAGAAATATTTGGATTACCCATTCCAGTAGATGCAGAGATATTTAGAGTACTAACCACCCTAGCTACAGGGACCTTTCAGCAGCTCAAAGAAACAACAAAAAAGTTGATGTGAATTTATTTAATGTGATTCCCCACGGCATTGGCTTAGATTGGTTTCATGATTTCCCCTCTCAGTCAAATGACTTTGCCAACAATGACATAAATGTTATTAATATTTATATGGAATTAGTGTTAAAAAAAATTCTCTGCATTGGTGGGCACTATTTTCTGCAGAAGAAAGGGGTTGCTATGGGGGCAGATTATGCCCCCATATTTGCAAACATTGTTATGTTGCAATGGGAAAAGAAACAGGTTTTTGGTCAATTTGAAACACTACTGTGGGAATTATACATCTGGATTTTGGATGATGTATTTATTGTTTGGAAGAAATCTGAGGGGGAACTTCAAACTTTTATTGACTATTTAAATCAGACTACATCTTTTCCTAAGTTTACCTCAAAATGGAGCCACACTGACATTGCATATTTGGATGTGCATC
Source organism: Protopterus annectens (assembly GCF_019279795.1). Lineage (NCBI taxonomy): Eukaryota > Metazoa > Chordata > Ceratodontiformes > Protopteridae > Protopterus > Protopterus annectens. The sequence goes on from NC_056735.1 coordinate 1,299,363,842, forward strand.
TTTCTAAAGATAGTTACAACTGGAGACTTGTTAGTAATATTTATAGAAAACCTACTTTTTTGAACAGTCTCCTACATTACAATAGTTGCCATCCTGAACACCAAAAAAAGGGGGGTTGTGAAGGGACAACTAGTGCGGCTCACTAGAATGGTCACTGAGATGATACCTTCCGGAAGGAAGCTGGGATTCTCATTGATATGTTAATATCTAGAGGTTACCCACTGAATTTAATCCAAGAAATTTACAAAGAGGTTGAACAGAAAAGAGCTAATGGGCAATATGTACCTTTACTTATGATTAACACTGATGAGAGAGCGGGGTTTGAGATATTAGGTAGGTGTAACCAACAAAAAATTTCACTTGCTTTTGTCACCACTTATACAATTGATTGTTCCCACATTTATGGAATTTTGAGGAAAATTTGGAACATTTTTTCCTGTTTTGATTGATTTATGGATGTATTGGGTCCTGTACAGAAGGTGGTTTATAGGAAAGGTAGAACTCTTAAACCGCTCTTAGAAGCAGGTAATCATGATTATCAGACACCAGCAGGAAAAGTGGGACACACAAATGTGGCTTTTGCAGTCAATGTAAATAGATTATGGCACAGGATGAATTTATTGTGAATGATGTGTACGTTTGCATTACTTTTTTTCTGTAATTGTAACTCAATGAGAATTATTATCTGGCCCAATGTATGCAATGTAAATGTTTTTTTATGTGGGTAAACCCAGAGAAAGTTTAAAGAAAGGATATATGAGCACATTTTGGATATAAAGAAATGGAATATTAATAATACGTTGGCAAAACGTGCTCAATAACCCTGGACACTGCATTGGTTTTACGAGTTTGGATAATGTTGCCAAAAATGTATGGGGTGGTCCCTGGAATGACTTTATTGAACTAAAGGAACTTAGATGGCAAATCAGGTTAAACGCCTGTGTGCATCCTGGTCTCAATGAGAGTTTGTCCATTTCAAGTATTTTAAAGCTTTGTTCTTATTTATTGTGATTTATATTTAGCTTTTTGTACCCATTTTAGAGGTGCACTCATTTGCATGTGTTTGTATTTAGGAGCATTTATATGTTTAAAAGGTTGTTTTTAATGGTTTGTGATCATAAGTGTCGTTAACTAGATTGTTCATTTGATGTTGCTTTTGGAGGGATATTTAAATGATGGATTGACTTTTTGAAACAGTTTATGAGGAAGTCTGTGATACATACTGACAAAAGCGCTTAAACTAACTCATTTAATAAATTCTGTTTCTGTCTACGCTGAAGTGGATTCTGCTTCCAGCCTGTGCTGTTTTTTTTTTGTGTTTGGTTATCTGGTTTGTTAAGTAACCTTTCAGCAACTGGCAGGGGACACATTTGTCATATCACAGATGTCATCCTCATGTATTCTGCACTAGTTCCTTAACATCATGCTGCAGCATTTGAAGGAGCATATCTGGTTCCCCGAGACTGCATAGGAGGGAACCATCCATACCTCTCAACTGTCCAGATTTTTGCAGACTGCCTCATATTTTTGGTATGTTTCTCATAAAATTTTTGGTTTTCTGGAAAACCCCTGGCAACTGAAGTGACTAAATAATGACATGCATTTGACTTTCATACTTCATTTCCTTCAGAAAATGCATGCTATCACAAAACCTGTTATTTAACAACTTTCTAAGTTTATAAGAGCAATATTTACAATATGTCCCTATTTTTGAGGCTTTGTCACCCCATTATTTTAGTCTTTGTCCAGATTTCTTGCTCTGTTTGAAAGAGATGACCATCACCAAGAAAGTGGTTTACAGCATACTTTATTTCTCTGACATCCTTGGTGACATAGCTTGCACAGACAATGCCCTCAAGGCCCAAGCTGGTCCACAGGGACTAAGATATATCAACAGGAAGGACTTCTACTCTCTTAACTGCCTAGTGGTGTGTAATGTCCAGTGCATTATTTATAATTTGTCCATGTGCTACCCTGGCAATTCCCAAGAAGCTATGTGTGGCACACATCTGACCTAAACCACCCCTTCTTGCTGGGAAACTTCCACAGCATCATCTAGTTAATAGGTGTACACACAGGCCAGTTACAAAGGACAGAATGCAGGCCACATATAATGGCATTACTACTGCTTTCTGCATGTGATTCCAGATATGGTCTGGAGCCATGTACAATGACCCTCCCAATCAGCAACCCACAGAACATGGCAGAAATGGTGCATGTGATGTCCTTCCTCTAAACCAGCGATTATGGAGCTTCAATCTTTATGATCAACATCAGTGGGGAATGCTCACTGAGAAAAACATAGACACACACACTATTTTCAGATGCAACTCTCTGCACCAAGTACAATTTCCCTTAAGAGCACACAGGGAATGCACACACCAGTCCTAATGCTGGCCTTACTCTCCAGGCCCCAAATAAGACTTTCCACTGACACAGCTATAAAATTGAGTCTTTAGCTAGGTATTCCCAACCAAGTCCTCCACCATCCTCTCTGTGAAATCAGTGGTCTCAGTGTCCCTTTTCAAAGTAGCTGACACACATACCCTCTTTGAGATTTTATTTTCACACACACACCTGGGAAAGGCTAGCACAACTTACTTGCTTTGCCACCTCCACCCAGACTATAAGGTAGATACACTGCCACCAGAACACTCAAAGCCAGCTACTGTAAAGCTCTTACCAGGTTACCCAATTACTCTTAGTTAAATAAAAACAAATGGTAGTGATAACCAAGCAGCAAGACTTACAGGAATGTGGAGCCGTAGTGCCACTAAATAAATGCAAGTGCTCTCAAAAGTTAAATATTTTCTAAAAGACCAGCCACAATGAAAGGTATAGACATATTTAATAATAAATAATAAAATAGAAAAAAATGAATATCTATTTACAATAAACACCAGAGTTTAAATTCACAGGTAACATAAAAACAACACAGATGGAAAGATGGAGACAGACACAGAAAAACAATACTTAGCTAATCTTACTATATTTTCTAACTGACTGAATAATTACTGTTCCCTAGTTACTTACTAAAGCAAGGGACGATGATGTGGATGAGTGTCTTTGTTGTCAGGTCGAAGACAGAGTGCATCTATCACATCTCACATTAGTATTCAAATACAATTTCAGTGCTGACTACAGAGAAATATCACATCTGGTCACCGGATTCTGTGGTTCTCACACTACCCCCTCACTAGCAACTGAGCCAGGATTTGGCACATAGGTATCACAATACATACACAGAACTTTACTAAGGCTTAATACAGCATCTGGAAGCTATAAAACAATTCCACAACTTCCACCCTTCCTACAGAAAGGCTTTTCACAGACATAGCATCTATGGCTGCATTCAGACCTGTGAGATAAAATCTTGATTGCCTAAACCAAGTCATTTAATTTCAGGCTACTTTTCTTAAGGTTAGCTGGGCTGAGCTTAACCCCTTCCCTTCCAGTATCCCCTGTTAAAAGATATACATTTAATCAGTTACAACAATACAGTCTGACATACGTGTATATTTCTTTTTTGTCCAGCAGGACCCAGTGTTCATACATTTTTAGCACAAGTAACTTTATAAATACATCTTTAACACAAACATCTGTACAAATCAGCTTGATATTCAAATGACATATAATTCGTAACAAAACCCCAGCTAGCTAGGCTGGCATATGTTACACATGCACTACCCTACTCCCCCTAGTACAACTAGCACTACCTCAAATCATCACATCTCTCCCCCTTTGAAGACTCAAGCTAGTTTCTCAAGTGACCTTGGAGAAATGTTGCTTGAGAGAAATGGGCCTGTCTGGGAACGCATTAACCCATACTCTGTCTTGACAGCCCATCTGCATTGGCATTGCTGACTCCACTATGGTGCTGCACTGTCATGTCAACCTTAGGGTCCACCTTAATAACTTGGCATTTTTCTGGCTGGCTCAATGTAGCCATGTTAAGGGATTGTGGTCTGTAACCACAGTGAATATCCTTCTATACAGATAGGGCTAAAATTTCTGCAGTGCCATACTATGGCTAGACATTCTTTTTCTACAGCTGCATAACATTCGTCCCGGGGTTGGAGTATTCACCCTCTGAGGAAACCTGGCTGAGTACAGCCCCCACCCCATGGTTAGAAGCATCCACCTGCTCAACAAATTATTTGCTGTAATCTGGACTGGCTAACACAGGAGATCCTCCTAAAGCCCCTTTAAGTGTCTGGAATTCCTACTCACAGGCTGGGGTCCACACAACCTTATCCAACATATTTTTCCTCATCAGGTCTGTGAGGCAGCAGCTATTGTACTATAATTGTGAACAAACTTTTTATAGTACCCTGCTGTCCCCAAGAATACCCTCCATTGCTTTTTGGTAACAGAGGCATGCCATGTCTGAATAGATTCCACTTTGGCAGGGTCTGGCCTGATCTTACCACTCTTCACTCTATGTCCCAGGTAGGAGACCTCTGCCATACCACCTAACACTTACTGAGCTTAATGGTCAACGTTGCTTTTTGAAGTCTACCCAGGACCTCCCTGATATGCTGAAGGTGCTCTTGCCAGCAATGGCTGTAGATGGCAATAATGTCAAGGTAAACAAGGGCAAAATCTCCTGCTCCTGCTAGGATACAATCTACCAGCCTCTGGAAGGTTGCTGGGGCATTTTTTATCCTAAAGGGCATCTTTGTGAACTTGTATAATCTGAAAGGAGTCACAAAGGCTGACCTCCCTCTAGTGGTGGGAGTCAAGGGCACCTGCCAGTAGTGCTTGGTTAGATCAATAGTGCTCTAATTAGCCCCATCCAGTTGCTCTAAGGCTTCATCTCTCCTAGGCATGGGATAAGCATCTGACTCTGTGTGACTGGTTAGTTTTCTGTAGTCCACACAGAACCTGGTGCTGCCATCCTTCTTTCATACCAGAACCACTGGGGAGGTCCAGGGACTGCTGGACTCTTGGATTACTCCCAGTTCCAACATTTCCTGCATCTCTTCCCTCAGACTCAGTTTGACTCACTGAGGCACCCTGTAAGGGGCCTGCTTGATAGGTCTTTGGGGTCCTGTATCCATATGGTGCTGCACCAGGTGGGTGCACCCAGTTTTCCCAGTGAACAAGTCCCCAAACTCCTGTAACACTGCTTGGATTTCTCAAACCTGGGAAGGGGATAGCCACTGGGACATTCTACCCCTTCCACTGAGGAGATCAGTCATCAGAACACTCTCAAACCCCTCATGCCACCAACTGGAAATACTCAGCACAAGGGCCTCCCTATCATTGTAAGGCTTCATCATGTTAATGTGGTACAGTTTCTGCCTCTGCCTCCTGCTAGCAGGTTTACCATGTAGTTAACATCAACCGTCCTTACTACTTTGAAGGGCACTTCCCAAGTTGCCTGCAACTTATAGTGTCTGACAGGGATGAGCACCAAAACCTGCTGTTCCACAGCATACTCTTGGGCGCAAGCATTCCTGTCATACCAGACCTTTTTCTGCTGCTGGGCTCCTTCCCAGGATCTACTGGGCCAAGCCCATGAGCTCCCTAAGCATTGTCCTGAGGTTTAGGACATATAGCACAACAGCCTCCTTGTGGGATTCACACTCTCCCTCCCACTCATCATTAATCAAATCTAAGGGCACCCTCACTGTATGCCCATACAATATCTCAAAGAGAGAAACATCTGTGGATTCCTAGGGTACCTCTCTGTATGCAAACAGCAAATGGGCAAATATTTGTTCCACTCTCTTTTAAAATGGTCTGCAAATGCCCTTAGCATGGTCTTCAGTTGGTTTTCAGTGTAGAGTTTAACCTCTCCACAAGACCATTAGTCTGGGGGTGGTAGGGGATATTCTTTAGATGCTTCAACCCACAGTGCTCCCACAGAAAGCCAGCAGGTCTGGTATGAAATTGCCACCTCTGTCAGCCAATATTTCTCTTGGGAAAGTGTGGCTTACACCCTTCTAAGCTGCAAATTGCTGGTGAATTGCTGCTTTATTTAAACTGTTTTTTTTGCTGCTGTAACTGTGATTTTATGCACTTTGAATTTCTAGTGCTTCTACATTTTACAGCAGAGGCAAGATTCAGACTTGCTGAATCTAGACTGGTATAACTTGAACATTAAAACCAGCTCTTTACGGAGCTACTGAAAGATCTGAGGCATCTGGTGCTTCCAACTAGATATAAGTTCCCGTTTTTGCTCTTATATTGCACTTTTAATTTGTATTTGCATTCTAATGTCCGTTTGAATTGTCTGAACATTTTTTTGCCACATTTTAGTGTATACTGTACTAGTTCAGCTGCAGCATAGCCCAGTTCCAGGTCTGCTGTTTCTGGGTCTGTTTTGGAACTTCTAAGCATCAAATTCAAACCATCTTTGTTGGTGAGTGCCTTTTGGCACCCTTGTGAGAGAAGAGTGCTGTCTGGGTCCCATATAATTGAGGGTGATTGGACCAGAGCTCAGAGAGAGCATCTTTATTGGCTAGTTTGAGTTAAAAGGGTTATTTCTTGTTTCATTTAAACCCTGTATTTACGCTTGTTTGCGTGTACTGCATCATCATGTGAAGCTGTTGGTGGTTAAAGTTTTGATTGTTAATTTTTTCCTTAGCACTTTACTTTGGTCCTCCAGAGGTTTTATTTGTGGCCCTGCTCTACTGTCAGGTGGAACACTAAGCCTAGCCTCAGAGGTACCAACACACTTCTCATCCACTAGCTAATCCTAAGTATGACCTGTTTTCCTAACCATATAAATGTACCTAACACTATGGATGGACAATTTCCCACAGTTTATCCAGCCAGCTTGATCAGCATGGGCATCCTGAGGCAATGTAGCAACTGCCTCATGTTCACTGACAAACGTCTACTCCTAGGCCACACAAATTCAACATGTGAGAGATGCATCTATATTAAGAACCTTGAATTCATGCTCTCTCATAAACCAGTCAGTACATATGACTATCAGCAGGTTGTCAACATGCATACCTCACCTCCTACTCCACCCAAACTCACATCACACATACCTACATATGCAGAGGTCCTCACCAGAAACATACCAGGAGGTGCATGTCATAGAACTTATTCTAGCCAGACTAAAACTTAACTCCAATAAATACATTATTATTGCTGGAGGATACATCCCACCAGGCAATAATATTGACATACTCGAAAATCTTCTCAACTGGTTAGCTTCATCCCTTCCACAAGAAAACATACTCCTAGGTGACTTTAGCATTGATTGGTCTGAATGTACCAGACAAAACCCTTCTACCCACATTAACCTCCACGGGTTTACCCAAGTCATAACTAGCCCCACAAGAATAGATAAAACCACTAAAAGACAGTCAGTCCTTGACTGGATATTATTAACCAACCCCAGCCATACCCACTAATCAGGTTGTCTCCCTGACAGCCTGAGCGACCATCAAGCAACATATTTAGTTAGACACCGGTCTCAACAACCAAATCAGCCCATACTCAGAATCATACATAACAAAAAAACCCTTTAGAGCACAACATCTAATCAACTCACTAACAAGCTGTATCTGAACTCCCTTAAAACAACTATCACTAGATGAAGCTGTGGAGTACTTTAACTCAACCTTTCTAAACATCCTAGACTCCCATGCTCCACCAAGGACCACTAGAATTAAAACCAACCATGCACCTTGGCTATCAAAAGAAACAAGGTCCATAATGAAAGAAAGAGACAAAGCCTGGTCGCAACTCCACAAACATAAAACCCCTGTCTTAAAACAGAGATACCACGAGCTCCGTAACCAAGCCAAAAGACTAACAAAACTTGACAAAACTAACTACTATAAGACTTTACAGGATAAACACATCAACAACCCTCAAAAATTCTGAGCCTCAATAAATAACCTGCTACACCCAGGAAAAACAACCACTCCTTCCCCTGTGTTACCAAATAACCTAGACAACATCCCCACCAATTTAACAAATACTTCACTGATACAATCCAGGCCCTTGCCAATACACAAACCACGAACACCAAACCCACAATATCAGTAACCCCCACCCTTTCCAATGCAGATAATACCCAATCCAGTTTCTCCCTGCACCCAGTTGCCACTAATACAATTGTTAAGCTCCTCAGAAAACTTAAACCAACAACACTAGCAGCTGACAACCTATCTGCAGAATTCCTACAGATTACTGCAGAAGCTATAGCCTATCCTGTGTCCATCCTCATTAACAGATCAATTACAGAATGCAAAATACCCCACTCTTGGAAAATATCTCACATTATACCTTTGCATAAAGGTGGTTAATCCCATGCACTCACAAACTATCATCCTATAGCAATTTTATCACCCCTATCAAAAATATTAGAGATAATAGTCCATTCCCAGCTTATGCACTACATCCTAAAACACAACCTACTATCCTCATCCCAGCATGGCTTTAGACCTTCCCATAGCACAACCTCTGCTCTGCTCTCATTTTCCGACATTGTCAATACCCACAGAAACAACGGTCTGCTAGTATCCTCCATATTCTTAGACCTATCCAAGGCCTTTGATATGGTCAACCATAAAATGCTCCTGAATACCCTCACTACCCTTAACATAAGCTCCTCTACTATATCCTGGTTTGGTAACTACTTATCTAACTGTCAACAGGCAGTCCTATGGCAGAACCAACTGTCCCCCTTACTGCCAGTATCTGTAGGTGTCCCTCAAGGGTCCATCCCAAGTCCATTACTATTTTCAATATTTACTAACCAAATAGCATCATCTTCACTCTCTGCTACTATAGTGCAATATGCAAATGACACCACTCCCATATGAGCCACACCCACCCTGAACAACCTAAAAACCATAACCCAAAAAAACTTTACCTTAGCTGAAGAATGGTTCGTTTACATCAAGCTTATACTCAATCCCCAAAAAACCAAACTTATTCTCTTCTACCCTGGTAGATCTCCACCCATAGACAATAGTTTCATCATAAAATCTAAAGGTAACACACTTATCACTCCAACTCCACACACTAAACTCCTAGGCATTGAAATTGACAGTAACCTGAAATTTGACTTCCATGTCGCCCAAACAATCAAAAAGGTCAACAAAAAGATGGGACTCCTCTATAGGAAACACCAATACATGACCAAACATATCAAAGCCACCATTGCTAGAACCCATCTACTATCCATCCTCCTATATGCCTCCCCTATCTTAACTAACCTACACCAAACAGAACTATCCAAGATGGAATCTTGCTACAACAAGATTGCCAAGTTCGCTACCGAGGCCACCCATAGGTCCTATCATTGTCTAGCCCTTAAGCAACTGAACTGGCCATAGTTTCCACAGCTGCTCCTTCTTAACCAACTAACAATCGCACATAAGCTCTACTTACATCCTAACAAAACCCCTGCCCTGAAAAAACTAATCAGCCCCTATAAACCCTCCAGAAACTTAAGATCTGCACACATGAACCACTTGAATGTCATCAAACACAGAAATGAAGCTGGCAAATCTCTCTTTGCCTGCTCCATTGCCAGATGCTGGAATTCTCTCACAGAGCACCTCACTTCTACATCCTCAACTAACCAGTTCAAAAAACTTCTCAAAACACATTTAAAGTAATGGCTATGGCCATGTCACCCCCCTATGTTAGCTTATACTAACCCTCAGTTAGTCAGCAATGTTAATTTTTTATATTATTTGCTAAGTATGCTCAACTACATCTAGCTACTTTATGTTTTATCCTGTGAATACGTTTCTTTCAGTACTATATTCTATTATACTGTTTCCTAAGTATGCTCAACCTTACCAAGCTAATTTATGTCTTATCTTGTAAATAAGTTTATCACTGTATTATATTCTACTACTACCGAATCTCAGTGAACATTCAGCCATTGTTTTTGCACAACACTGCATTGTATTATATAGTATTGTTGTGTACTGTAGTGTATTTTGCTATACTTGGAGCTTTTCTCCTCAGGCCTCCGCTGAAAATGGACCTGTGTCCAGTTGGACCTTCCCGGTAAACAAATGTAAAATAAAATAAATAAAATAAAAATAATACCTAAACAAAAGAGACCTCCCAAACACAAACACAAGCATGCTACACATAATACTTCCTCTGCAGAGCTCAATACACATAACAGCTCATGCACCATTGTCTCACCTGTCAAGCCCTTAAGGCAAAACACAAAACAAAACATATCAGTAATAGGTGATTCCACCATGAGACACACAGATGTCCCTCTCTCCAGGCTGGATAAGGAAAAGGTCATGGTCAGCTGTCTATCAGGTGCTAAAATCCGCCATATCACATATGCACTCAAGTCTCTCAACAACAGGTACTGTTAGGACTCTGTCATAGTCCATGTTGGTGTGAGATATACCTCTCTGGACTATATGAAGATAGATATGACTGAGCTCTCAGACTGTGTGTCACAAGCAGGTATGTCCCTAGCCTTATGCAGCATTTTACCTTCACCTAGGATGATGCCTCAATACCAACAGAAAATAATTGAATTCAATAAATGGGTTAGTTTCTGGTGTCTTTATAAGGGGATCCAGTATCTCCAAGCCTGGGATGACATGATCAAAAGACCTTGATGTTTTGCCAGAGATGACCTTCATCTGCCACCCCTGGGATTTCGGCTACTGGCTAAGGCTCTTGCCACCCCCATAGTGCCTTTTTTAGGCAGTGTCCCAAGGACAAAATTCCTGATGTAAAAACTCCAACTAAACACAACTTCAAGGTTATGCTGTTAAACGCTAGGAGTCTTAATATGAAACTGCACTCACTGGAAGAAATACTCACCTTGGAAGATGCAGACATTTGTGCAGTCACAGAGACATGGTTCAAGGCTATGGACAGCACCCATGACATACTGGATTACACCTCCTTCCACACATTCAGACTGCAAACTGAAGGTGTGAAAACTAAAGAAGGCAGTATATCAATATTCATTAAAGATAAATAAACCACCAGATGGGTTAAACAGTATAATTCCTTGAAGATACCTCAGGTCCAATTAACTGTTGGTAGGACACCAATTTAAGTCATTGCCAGCTACAGGACCCCCTCCATGAATCAGGACATCCACTCTGGTTATTTGGATCTACATGAGTCTATCAAGATACATCTGAACACCTTGGTATTGGGCAATTTTAACTACCCATCCATTGACTGAGTAAATTACTCATGCTCAAACTCACTTGCCCAAAGGTCCCTCAACTTTAACTCCAATGCCCTGGAAAAGCTGGTCAATACCCTCACAAAGGGTGCCAACATCCTGGATCTGGTGCTTATCAATATGGGGGACCACTGTTCACCTCCACTGTGAGGTCTTCTTCGGTGAGATCTGACCACAAATCAGTCTCATTTGAAGCAACTATCACACCTGATCCCCTCAGCAGCAATTAAACTAAAAAACTTCTCCAAAGCAGATTATAACCTCTTAAAGGATGGTATAAATAGCTTCACTGCACCTCCCCCACAGATGGAACTAGCAACTATGCCGAGTTCTACACCAATGTTTTATACAAACACCTATATAACTGCACTGACTCAGCTGTACCTTTTAGGGCCAAAACAAGCTGACATTAACAGGCTTTACAATAAGAGTAAGAAATTGATGACTAAAAGTAAGAGGGAGTGAGCCCTAAACTGGAAACATTCCCCGCTCATCTTAAATAAGCAAATAGCACTTCTTGTGAAGTCCTCCAAAGCAAAATACAAATCCACATTAGCTTCCTCAACTAAAGACAAAGGCAACCATAAGGCATTGTTTACTTACATCCGTAACCTAAAAGGAATGACCCAGATTTGTGTCAAACTGGTAGTTAATGATACCACATATACTGAGCCTGTGGACATAGCTAACTTGTTGTCCAACAGGATCTGTGAAAACTTCACTCCCCTGTTCTTGCCACACGTACCCCGTGACATCTCTAGCACCTGTCCCTCACCTTGTATATCTAAAAAGCAGGTCATAAATGCCCTTTCTAAGGCCAAAAACACAGCATCTATGGGACCTGATAACATCCCAGACTCCATCCTATGTGAGCTCCAACAAGAATTAGCAACACCATACAGTACTCTTTTCAATTATAGTCTAAGCACCAGCTTCATCCTAGCTGAATGGAAAATGGCCACTGTTATTCCCTTACACAAAGGTGGTGTGTACCCTGACCCCGAGAACTACAGACCTATTAGCCTGACTAGCCTTATCTGCAAGGCCATGGAGCGAATCATCATGGACCTTATCAACAAAGATATAGGTAATCTCCAAACATTTGACCCTACTCAGTTTGGATTTGTGAAAGGGAGATCATGCCTGTTAAACCTGGTGGACTTCTTCAAGACAGTCACCAAAGCCCTTGACGAGTGGAAATCTGTGCATACAGCCTACCTAGCCTTAGCCAAGGCTTTTGACACTATCCCCCACTCAGTCATCATTGACAAACTCAGTCAGCTAGGTATCAACCCTTATATCATTACATGGATTGCTAAGTGGCTCACTGATAGAACACATATAGTCAAACCAGGAGAATCCACTTCCAGTGGCAGATTTGTAACTAGTGGTGTTCCACAGCAATCAGTCCTGGGACCTGTACTGTTTGTTATCTATTTCTCTGAAGTACAAGCAAAAACTAAAGGTCTGTGGCTGACAAAGTTTGCTGATGACTGCAAACTATGAACAGTCATACAATCTCCAAATGTTATCAACTTCCTACAACAGGGTCCTAGACAAACAGATGACTGGTGCCAAAGTAATGGTCATAAACTAAGTGTAGAAAAATGTGTTATCTTCCCTTTTGGTACGAGTGATGTTCCTGCTAACTACCACATTAATAGCAACACCCTAAGTACGCACTCAGTGGTAAGAGACCTTGGCACTCAGGTTGACAGCAACCTTTACTTTGATCACCATGTCTCCACAGTGGTAAGGAGGGCATTCTGTATTGCTCATCTCATAAGTAAGGGCATTGCCTCCAAAAAAAAAAAAAAGTTATAACCTCCCTGAACTCTTCTGTCATCAGACCAATAATTGAGTACAGTGCCCCTTTTGATATGTACATTTCCAAGCACCTGCAGAAATTGGAGAGACCACAAATGTTCCTCACAAGGAAAACTCAAGGTCTTCAGCATCTGTCCTATGTGTATCATTTGAAATCACTGTCACTTTATTCTGTTTCACACAGACTAATCAGAGGTGATCACTGCCTTGCATATAAGGCAATCTTTGATCCTGCTTTATTGGAAATGCTGCATATCCTCAAGTCAAATGGTACACAGGGTGCTTGCTCTAAAGACCTTAACCTAGTACATGGCATTAATAGAAACTGCTGTAGGGACAGATTTGTCTCCAGCAGGTTACTACATCTTTGGACCATACTTCTACTTCAAGTCAAACAGAACACCTTATTGGCCCTTTTCAAATGCTGTCTGAATGATTTGATGGGTAGCTGTAAATTCACCATGGGGCTTCCACCTGTTTCCCTCTTGGACAGGGGCAATAGGTGCTGATCATAGAAATAAAGGTAGAACTTGGCTAGGCTTGCAAGGGCCCTAGGGCCATTAGCCTAGAAACTTCCTATGATCCTATGAAACCTACCCTGCTGGAAAATATCTAACAAATCATCTGCCACCTTCTCTGCCTTGATGGAGGACAGAGCCACTACCTCACAGTATCTAGTAGCATAATCTACAACCAATAGGATATATTTCTTCCCTGTGGAAAATGGGGTACCCAGAAACCCCACAATATCCATAGCTACCCTTTGAAATGGCTCCTCAATCACAGGCAAAGGCATCAAAGGGGCTTTGATCTTGTCTCCTGCCTTGCCTACTTTTTGACACTGTTGACAGGTCCCGCAGTACCCTTTTACATCCCTTGCAATCCCAGGCCAAGAAAAGTTCTGCACAATGTCTCTTGGTAAACTTTATGCCCGTATGACCTGCAAAATGAATGTTATGGGCTATGGCTAGAAGTGCCAAATGGTAGACTCTGGAACTTACCAACTGCTGTATTACCTCACCCTCTAGCCCTCCCTCAGGGGCCCACTCTCTATACAGTAACCCTTTTGTTCCAGTCTACAGACTCCCCTTTTCCTAGAGAATCAGCTGCCTCTTTAGCAACCTCCCTCAAGCATCATAATGTAGGGTCCAAGAGCTGAACCTGTCTCAACTCTACTTTTGTGACCCTTCCCAGCTCCCCTTCCACAGGAAGTCTGATATCTTGTGACAGCAGTGCTTCACTCTCAGTCTGGGTACTACCACTCATCTCCAGCCTTGCAGTCACCCTGTCCAAGGGAATATCTGTGCTTATCAGCAGCTGTGGCTCACCTTCAGGCTCACTACTACAGGGTAGCTCCCTCCCTGAAATAGCCACATCACCAGCTCCGACTTCAGGTGTAGGGTCTGTCTAGGTCTCCCCCAGGTTACCAGACCCACATGCCTGTCTCCAAGCCTGACTGCATGTAACTGCATGCACATAAGGTACTGCATTATTAAAATCATCATTCCCTATCAAGACAGCTGCAAGGATATCCTAAAACACACCTACTTGCCTGCTTCCTTTTCCACCCTCCCAGTCAAGGTGAACCCTCTACAAAGATATATGGAATGGGGTCCCTCCTAAAGCTCTGACGAGAGTGGACTGACCCAAGCAAGTACTGCTCCTCTTTAACCACTGCGGGCTTCAGAAGTGGTTGTGTCAGAGGCTGCATGTCTCTTAGGAGTGGCCTGGTATCTATCCACTAAGATAGGATACAAACTCGCATGATAGTTTGGCACCCCTGTTATCACCAGACAACTTACCACTGGCATACTATTATTCAACCTTGCTGGCACCCCCACCTTTTGTTCCCCACCTTGCTTCAGTGGACATCTGTATACTACATGGCCCCTCTGGTTACATTTAAAACATCTAAACCTTGATCCTGGCTGTGTCCCTGAACAAGTGGGTTCCTCTGTTACCGGTGGACTCTGTAGGGGAGGTTTAGGCTGCCCACCATGGGTTCCCATATATTCATGTGCAGTACTGGGTATCCCATTCTTGTGCAGTAGTGTCTTGCTTGCTAAGTAGAGATCCCCTTTCTCCCCAGCTCATCTGCAGAGTAACACTGCCTGTCTGGATATCAGATTCTGTTGTCTTCAGACAATGTGCTAAGGGCTTGTTTCCTCACAAAAGGTCTGCCAGCTCTTCAAAAGTGATGACCTGACACCCACTCACCCACGTATGAAAATCAGTGTTTAGCTCAGCAATATAATCACATACACCTTCATCTGCCTTATGTCTATGCTCATGAATCTTTTTTCTGTAAGCTTCAGGTGTAAGTTATAACATTCCAATAAACATTGTTTAACCTTGTCATTATTTAAACAATAAGTATCAGACAAATGCAGTAAGGGGGTCAGGAACTGTACCCAGAGCCCTTGGCCACCATCATACTGTTTTCAAACTCTTTCAAATATATGAATAAAATTATCAAAATTATCACCTTCTGTATACTGTGGAAAAAATTTACTGACATTTGTTGCATCTGGGATTCAGTTATTCCCTTCCGTATTGCCTCCATGTTCCTGTCTAAGAGTCAGAATGTCCTACTCATGCTGATGCTGTTTCTCATTTTCTTTTGCCTCTCAATGCCACCGTCTCTCTGCCAATTTTAATTCCATACATTTTGCCTCCAGTTGAAGTCTCTTTAACTCCAGATGGATGGGTTTTTAAGTCCTCCAAGGAAAACATAAATGTCGTGTTTCTGAGGGCTGTAAATTCCCATCACCAGACTGGTTGTCTTCCTGGTTGCTGGTATGTGTTGCAGCTGTGATGAAGGCTGAAATAATTTCTTCTTTAGTCAGGTTGGCATGCACCAGCCCTTTTCATTTGCACACCTTAGTCAAGTGGTTCACTGTCAGCTTGCCATAATCCTCTGCTTTGCCTGCTTTCCCTGACTAAACTAAACTAACAAAAGTAAATAAAACTGTTCTGAAAATGAAACTCTGTATGTTTGCCTTGTGGCTGCTGAGAGCACACACACCTTTAGTGACAACTGCTTACAGGCTACAGAGTTAATTAATATCCCACCACTGCAACCAATATGTGATGGTCCTCCTCTGGGCCAGTGATCAAGGAGCCTCAATCCTCACAACTGACCCAGTGGGGAATATTCACCAAGTATAAAATAGACACAAACAGTATTTTCAGATACACCTCTCTGCACCAAATTCAATTTCCCTAAAGAGCACACAGGGAATGCACACTCCAGTCCTAGGGCTGGGTGTTCTCTCCAAGCCCCAAATAAGACTCCCCACTGACACAGCTATAGAGCTGAGTCCTTAGCCGTGTGTTCCAAGTCAAATCCTCCACCACCCTCTCTGTGAAATCAGTGCTCTCAGTGTCCCTGTTCAAAGTAGCTGACACATACACCCTCTTTGAGATTTGATTTTCACACACAGACACATACCTGGGAAAGGCTGGCACAGCTTACCCACTTTGCCACCTCAACCCAGACTATAAGGTAGATACACTGTCACAAGAACACTCAAAGCCAGCTACTCCAAAGCACTTACCAGGGAACCCAATTACTCTTATAAAATTAATACTTATACAAATGGTAGCGGTAACCAAGTAGCAAGACTTTCAGGAATGTGGAGTCACAGTGCCACTAAATAAATGCACGTTCTCTAAAAAGTTAAATATTTTTTAAAAGATCAGCCACAGTGAAAGGTATAGATATATTTAATAATAAGTAATAAAATAGAAAACATGAAAATAATGAATATATATTTACCATAAACACCAGACTTTCAATTCACAAGAAATATAAAAAACAATACATATGGAAAGACTCAGACAGACACAGAAAAAACAATATTTAGCTATCTCACTATATTTTCTAACTGACTGAAGAATTACTGTTCCCTAGTTACTAAAGCAAGGCAAGATGAAGTGGATGAGAGTTTTTGTTCTCAGGTCCAAGACAGAGTGTATCTATCACATTTCCCACTAGTATTCAAATACAATTTCAGCACTAACTACAGAATGACATCACATATGGTCACCTGACTCTGTGATTCCCACACTACCCTCTCACTAGCAACTGAGCCAGGATTTGGCACAGATGTGTCACAATACACACATAGAACTTTGCTAAGGCTTAATACAGCATCTGGAAGCTATAAAACAATTCCAAAATGTCCACCCTTCCTGCAGAAAGGCTTTTCACAGACATAGCATCTATGGCTGCATTCAGACCGGTGAGATAAAATCTTTATGGCCTAAACAAAGTCAATTAATTTCAGGCTATTTTTCTTAAGGTTACCTAGACTGAGCTTAATCTATTACCTTCCAGTATCCTCTGGTAAAAGATAAACATTTAATCAGTTACAACAATACAGTCTGACATACATGTATATTTCTTTTCTGTCCAGCAGGACTCACTGTTGATACATTTTTACAAATACATTTTTAACACAAGCATCTGTACAAATCAGTTTGATATTCAAATGACTTATAATTCTTTACAAAACTGCAGCTAGCTAGGCTGGCATATGTTACACATGCACTGCCCTACTCCCTAGCACAGCTAGCACTACCTCATATCATGACAGTGTACAGCACTGTAAATGCAGAAAGACATAATATCAGTGACCATGTGTTTGGACAACACAAGGGACAGTTTCACTGCCTTGATACATCAGGTGGGGCACTGCAAATATGCACTTGCAACCTGGACCAAAAACCTCTCTGGCATGAGTCATGACATGTGTCATGTCACTATGGTACTGCACAAACATTTATAGCAGCAGCAAAACATATCAAGAAGACCAGGACAGTAGTAAGATCAGCAGTGGAAAACGAGGCTGTACAGTCTGGAGATGGAGAGGCAGATGGAGGGGCAGCAGTGCAGTACATTATGACACTGGTGAAGAGGTGATAGCTGGTCCACATCTACAAAGCATAACAGAGAAAATACAGAATAAACTGATGCATGCATTATCACATCCAGGCCATGCAAGGCAGTGTATGCACTGGCCTTGCTGTGCATCAGACCTAAGCATACCTTTACACGTTAGGAGGCATGCAGGGCACAGTCATAATCACTTGCACAGATGGTTAGGTGACACAGTAAGAGCACACAGTGACACTATCACAGGGGATGGTCAAGAGAGGTGGTTGTAGTAGCCACTTATTCTGTTATCAGGTTATGGGGAGTCAGGTATCACATACCAGAGAATGATTGTCATGTCTCAGAAAAGCACCTATTGACACCTTGTTAGTCACCAGAGACCTGAGAAGAAGCATCTGCTCCCTGCCCCTATATTTCATGACACTGGCTGGTGCTGCACATAATCATGTAAGCCGAACAGCATACTCACAATCCCTGGATCACTGACCTTCACATTCATTAATTTATGCCAAGTCTTTAACCAGATCAGGGATTCATTTAGAGTCATGGCAGCATTGCAAACCCCCTATGCTTCTCTCTTATGTTGAGTGTGTGCATGACAGAGGCAGTGCTAATGTCAGAGGCTGTGTGGGATGGATAATCATGGGACCCTGGATGGGATTCATTGTTACAGGAGGATCACCCTAAAATGGTGATGTTATGAGGTCTGACTTTACCTCCACATAGGTTTGTGATGTTGGTGTTGTGGGTGAAGCCTTCCATGGTAGTTTTACAGACAGTGCCATTGTGTCATCTGCACACTTATCATCAGCACTCACAGGAGACTTGCTGATATGAGATAAATGCTGTCCCATTGTGCTGGCTGCTTTAGCAATAGAATGTCTGAAAGCTGGAACATACAATACTTTGCTAGCACTCACATATATGATTGCACCCCCTTTTGGTATGCCCATAATAGACAACATTACATGTAGATAGCATATTGAGATATCTCTTGATGTGGGTTGATGCACTAACCTGATTATTTCCTAACATATAGATGATCAGTGTTCGACTGTATTTAATGTTCTATCTACCCCTGGATATGAAGGACCACTCACCATCCACATAGATGATCATCTGGATCTCATATATTTCTGTGAGTTGTTTCTGTGCATTCTCTGAAATTGCTCTTGCAGATATGATTCTGTTAATGCCCCATGCCTTATCCTTGCCATGGGGTTTCATACTGGCTATCCATTGATGCATCCATTGCACTGACATATTATGCTCAACCACAACATTCTTATCCTATTTCACTCCTTGTCACACCTGATTCAGATATATTTTGTCCACAACACCTTTGCCTAGGATGTGCATGCCATGTATGTGGAGGACTTGTAGTAACGCATCCATTTCCTCTTTGGTGCACTTTTCCAACTGTTGGCTCTCTCAGGGGTTAATGACAATTCCAGTATATGTGGTTTATACATGTCAGTGAATATTTTTTCTGGCAATCTGTAGAAGTTATCCATGTAAAGCCACTGGCTATACATGGATAACTTCCACGTATAGCCATTGGCTTCCTTCTCACCATGCTGCAGCATGTTAGTTTTCTTTTCTACTGTTGTGCACAAACCCCCCATCTCCCCATGTATACTCTGTTATACAACATGCAGGGGATCTCTTCACTCCTTCCTGAATCTGGCTATTAGCCATATACATTGGTATCCTGTTATCCCTTGCTCCTTAACAATGCATTGCCATGTCTACCTATATGCACTGGGGGGGGTCCTAATTTCCTCTGTGAGCTGTTGTAGGTACCCTGTGCCCCTGGTCTGCACAACCACCACAGCTAGCCATGAAAGAACCATGCCATTCTGCTGTATTCTCAATCACACATACCCCATGGTATCCATCAAATTGTTACTTCCATGCACCACAGGTGCCAATCAAACTACTGGGTATATTAACAGGTGAGATTTCTTCTTTCAGACTTTTTCTGTCCATTTCTAGAGAGCTTCTATGTAAAATCCTGTAAGGCATAGATTTGTATCTGTAAGCATTCTAATGAAAAATGGTGCTCAGACTTTATATCACACTAATAAGGGTCTCAAAATATGTTATTAGTATTTTTAGCACCACTGTCTCTGAAGAGCATCTAGAATCTATGTGCCATTTATCCCATCTGGCAGTAGCCATATCTGTTACAACTCTAAAGAAGCATGTAACCAATATAAACAAAAGAGGAACTGGTCAGAAAATAAAGACGAGTGTATCCAAACAGAAAGCAAAATCTGTGTAGCCAGAACACTCGTGTCACCAAATAAAAAAACAAGTTTAATACATCACATAGGCTAGAATACTTTCACTCAAAGCTTCATCAGGCAAAGCAAATAAATTAAAAGAAGTTGTTATATAAATAAACTTAAAACAATCACATGTTCATGATATATTGCTTCCACTGATTAAAATATATGTCAATCAAATAAACCATGTCGCATTGAAAGACATAGACTACGTTTCTTTAAAACAGATTTTAGCGAGTTGTGTTCATTTAAGCCTGGAAAATGATCTGCATAAAATAAGTCAATTATATTTGGCAATTTCTGTCTTTAAGTTGAGTTCACCCTCTCTGCTGTAAGGAATAAAAACTTCTAATGGCATGAACTTAAAAAAAAAAGTGTTGACTCATTATTTAAAATGGGTTTGTATAATGTATTGGTTTGTACCTTTCTCCAAATGCCTGACAGATGATTACCAATATGTTCTTTTAATTTTTGGTCAGTTTTGCCTATGTAGACAGAAATGCAGGTGTGACATTGTGCCAAGTATACTAGGTGTTGGGAATCACAGTCAAAATAGTTCTTCACTGAAAATGCTTTATCAAGTGCTGGATGTTTAAAGCATCTCTTTTTAGAATGTGTTTACAAAAGGTACACTTATGACATGGAAATGTGCCCGATCTGGAACTAATTCTAACATTACTAGTGTATCCATTTCTTTATAACATAAGTTATTTAAATTACATTACCTTCTATAACCAAAAGTGGGTACTAGCTTATGAGCATCTTCTGAAGTAGTTAGGATGTGCCAATGTTGTTTAATAATTTTGTTTACATAAGTGAAATATCTATCATAGTTCATCATGTATCTTACAGAATTACTATGAGTGCATGCATAGATTTTTTTTTTCATGTTATGTCCCTTCTCACTAAAGATAGGAGCAGACTATGAGTCATTCCCTGTTCAGTTTGTTGTCTCTGTTCATGTAATGTGGAACAATCATAGACTTCAAATTCATCAACTAGATTTGAAAGTTGTTCAGAGAGGTCTGCACTATCAGTATTAAGTTGTGCAATTCTGGTCAATTGGTCATTCAAGATGTTCCTGAACATGTGTGGAGGGTGCATGTTTGTCCTATGCAAAAATGTATTTTTCTTCACGTATTTAATACACACTTTTGCCTAAATTACATTGTCACTGTTCCTGTAAAGATGAATATCTAAGAAATTTATGTCATGTTGTAAGCAAGAATATTTAAAGGATATCATAATTGATATTGTCCCAAATTATATGTCATCCACAAAATGTCTATAAAATAAAATGGATAAAAATGGATTGTTTTCATTAAATGCAAAGTTATTCTACCACATGACCAGAACTAAATCGGCAAAAGTGTTAGCAACAGGAGTGCCTATAGCTACTCCTTTATAGTGTAAAAAATATTGATCTTGAAATATAAATAATTTTTCTCTAACACCTGAAATTTTTAACCTTTTTCATGCCAGGGCACACATAAATATATATTAAATACATCTGCTCAAAGTAGGTATTTGGGTACAGCTGGACATTTTTGCTTAGGCATAGAAAATAAAAACATGCATCAACAACCAGAGCTACTGTAGTGAATGTAGAATTTGTTGCATTTACTTATGTTTTTATTACTATATTATTTTTTGTATATTTTTGATGTAAAATAGTTCCACCTAATGTTTTAAACTTGCTGTAGTATATGTAAATTGTATTAGGGGAAGCATTTTACATCCAAAATATAACACATAAAAAAATCCAGGTATTTATTATTTGGTCCCTTACCCCTAAATGTTTGCTTTGTTGCCAGTCATTGGAGATTTAAGTTACTAAATAATAACATACATTTGAGTTTTAGACTTTTATTTCCTTCAGAAAATTCATGCTAACACAATTTTTAAGTTTGTAACTTTAAAAGAGCAATAATTAAAATCTGCTCCTATTTTTGAGCCTTTGTGTCCCCTATACTATTTTATCCAGATTTCTTCAGCTGAAATATCCAGAGGTATGCAAACCTCTTCACGCTGTTGCCAGTGGTTTTTCTTCTCTCTCTCTCTCACACACATATACACTCTCTCTCTTCAGATCGCAAATCATTTAAAATATGCTCCTATTTTGAGCTTTGGTCTCCTGTTAATTTTAGGCTTATCCAGATACCTTGAGCTAACAGGAGAGGTATGCAAACCCATACCTCACAACTGTACAGATTTTTGCCTCATATTTTTAGCCTGTTTCTCATAAAATTGGGATTTTCTGGCAAATCACTGAAAGTTGTAGTCAAGAATGACAGTCATTTGAATTTCAGACTTAATGCATTGCAGAAAATTCATGCTAATGCAAACCCTGTTGTTCTATCTACTTTATAAGTTTGTATGAGCAACATTTAAAACAGTGTCCTTATTTTTGGTCCTTTGTCCCCCATTATTTATAGCTTTGCTCAAATCTTTTAACTGCTGCCAGAGGATCGCTCACTCTCTTTCTCTCTCATATAGGCTCTTCTGCTTTCATACATGCATTCACAAATACAAGATTACTCTCACCAATTTTAGCTCTAAGTACATTACAGTGTATTTTGTCTATTTAACTCGAGTGGAAATAGTTTCTTCACAGAATCTTGTGGCACACAAGTTGAAAACCCCTCCCTAACACTATTGACAAAAGTTTGCATTTAGTGTTACTCTCACAAGCATTAGATATGGAATATGTTGTCAAAAAATCTCTGATGTATTCAATGCCAAAGTTGTTAGGGATGACAGTGAAGAAAGAATCAATATCAGTAGTTACAAAGTTAAATGAGTTAATGTGTTCAGAGTCCTTATTACAAGTGTACCAGGTATGAAATTGACTTAAATATTCATTAGTATCCTTGATATAACTGTGTATGTGTATTAAGAACACTTTCAATTTGGTTTCCAAATAAATGGAAATGGACTGTCACTCAAGTTCTTGAAGAAACTATCAGTCTCATGGGTGGGTTACGTAAATCTTTGTGAATTTTAGGTAATCCATAATATAAAGGAATAACTGGATGTTGTTTATAAAAATTTGTCAATAGATCATGGCTAATGTGGCCACTGAAATGCATACAATATACTGCATGATTAACCCTTTGTGTCATTTTCTTAACTGTGTTTCTATCGATGACTTTATCTTTCAAGAGTGTTGACGGACGAAAAATAGAAATCTTTGTGCATCAAAACAATAGACCCACCTTTATCAGCACATTTGATAATATGAGTAGCATCTCTTAAATTATTCAATGCCTGTCCTTCTTTCAAAGTCACATTAAAAAATCTCCTTTTGGAACTGTCTAGAAATAGAGAGTGTAAATCATTTTCATGTGCATTCTGGAAAATCTGTACAACATTATTGTTCATCAGGATAGAGATACTGGGTTTCTTAATAATTGTGTCAGAATAAGCATTTGTTATATTTGGAAAAAAATATTTTCAAGGTCAACTGTCTAACAAATAGTCTTAAGCGTCTTAAATGGTTAGACAACAATCCATCACCTGCTGGAATAAAAAAAATGCTTCCTTGTTGAGAACAGATATTTCAGTTTAATTTGGCAAAGATGTGAAATATTACAATCATGTTGTTCTCAAATTCATGCATCCTCATGTTACTGGTCCTCCTTGATGGTCTCTCTCTTGTTCTCTTGCATTTGCCATGGCCTTTCCTTTCTTTATGTTTGTTCTCTGTCATATTGACAATGGCTCCTGTTACAAAAAAAAAAAATGTGGATAGCGATGTGATCCAGTGCTGCAACTAAGTTTACAATGATCATTGCATTAATAACATGTTGTTGCAGATTATTAGTATCAACTGGTTGTGGCATGGTCATGTGACTCTCTCTCTTTTCCTCAGTCTAAATATGAGTCTCATTCATGTTACTTTTATTGCAGTGGAATATATGCCCTTTCTTAAAATCATTTATGTCATGATGCAGCTTGCTCTTTTTGGTTAGAATAAGATGCTGTTCAAAGGTTAATACTCATTCAACAGTAGAGTCATAGTTATTTTGATATGTGTTAATCAAGCAATGTGAAGTAATGGCAAACTGCAGTTTAAATAAATATTGTTTAAAAGAGGCTTCAGTTGGGTCAAAAAACTCATTCATTAATAGCATGTAGTCTCTACCAAGCTTAAGATTTGGTAGCTGCCATTTACGCTTAAGTTCAGGATGCGTTGTACCATAGGTGGGCATTTTTAAAACTCATACAGGATCACAGGAGATTACTAGGCTATTGACCCAGAGGTAATTTTGAGCCTAGATGTTTCATCCCAATGTAATGCTAGTCAATACCCAAGACTGCATTCCGTGATGACTGACCATGTCAAGGAGGGTTGTGGGCGCTATCCCCGGTAAGAATTTATGGTGCCACACAGAACAATATTCAATTTCAAAATATATCAAAACTTAAATAATGTCATTGTAGCTGCTTAAATTGCATAAGCATATTCTCAAGGGTTTTCAAATTGTCATTAAATGAAGTAAACATCATCAGCAACAGAAACATTATCCAGTGCTGATAACAATGTATCCTCATGAATAATAAATAAATTCAAAAATAGTTGTTCTCTCTTACCATTAGAATCGCTCGGCTGTGAGAACAGAAAAGGTGAAGTCATATTTATTCCTATACTGTTCCATGAGCTGAAAACCAAAGGAACAATGCAAACAAAAATGGAACTGCTCAGTAGATAAAGACAAGTGTATCCAAAAAATAAAGTAAAATCCATGTAGCTAGAACACTCAAGTCACCAAATAAGAAAAAAAACAAGTTTAATACATCACACAAGCTACAGTGCTTTTGCTCAAAGCTTCATCAGGTGCAAAACAAATCACTGAAAGGAAGAAGTTATTAAACCTTAAAAATATCACATGTTCATGAAATATTGCTTCCATTGGTTAAAATATATGTCAATCAAGTAAACCATTTTGCATTTAAAGACATTACATATTTGGTCATCTGGGTCTGGTCATTAGTAGTCCTGAATGCAGAACAGAGGAATTATAAACCTTCTGTCAACATGGCCCTACTGTCTTTG
Source organism: Protopterus annectens (assembly GCF_019279795.1). NCBI lineage: Eukaryota > Metazoa > Chordata > Ceratodontiformes > Protopteridae > Protopterus > Protopterus annectens. The sequence goes on from NC_056735.1 coordinate 1,299,389,068, forward strand.
CCTGTAGGGATTGGCTTTGGGGAGCAATTTAACAGGTTTGTCAGAGGACAGTGATACTACAGAATGGTCTGCCATACGATCCTTCTATGGGAATTTAAGCACATCAGGACCTTTGTAAAACCTGTCTTGCCTTTTAGGAGCAGGAGGTAGTGAATCAGGTGCTGTACAGGTAGACTGGAAAGCTTCCAAAAAGACCTCCAGAATAGGAGGGACAGGAGTGTCCCCTTCCAAAAGGTTGTAATACCCTTGCTGGTCCTCTGAAATTAGCCTTGATTCCCACTCAAAGTGTTTCATCATGTTTACAACTGTCCCCCCAAAAGAAGCTTCATCCACTGGGAAGTCAGAGGAGATAAAGTCTTTATTATCTAAAAGAACCTGGCCAGGGAATGGTCAGAGTTAGAGGCATATGCATTTTTACAGGAAGATGAATCAATTGTTATTTTCTGAGGGGTAGGAGCAGGAGAGAGGAGCAGAAAACAAAGGAGGTTTCAAGGTCATAATGTCCTTCAGCAGGCCTTGAGGAAATCCATCTATTCCTTCTCTCTCTCTAGAAGAAGGAGGTGAAGGGACATGCTTTGTCTTCGGACATTTTTTCTTTGGTGTGACTTACACTTGGACCAAGTGGGGAAGTAGAGAGCACAGATGTACCACAATTAACTTTTTGGGAATCTCTTCCCTGACTAAAATCTGTGGGATGCCTTCTGGTCCCTCTGAAATGATTTGTGGTTGCTTCTTCTCTGCAGAAGCAGTTTTTTTCAGTTGTATGACCCTCCAATGTCATACCACTATCAAGTGGGATTGCATTAGAGGACATCAGAGGTGGTGTCGGACATAGAACTGTTTCTATAACCTTAGTATGTGCATCATAATCTGGGTGAGTAGACTGGGTATCAGGGCTAGGCCTCAAGTTTTTTCTTGTGCAACAGAGAGGTATAGCAGGAGAGCTGGAATATGCCATCTTGGAGTGGGCCAAATGCTTCAAACTTTGGGTCTTTGAGAAAATGTTGAGCAAAGATAAACAGGATTACAAAGTCTTGGGCACAAAGGATTGACAAATGGAGCAGGCCTTATAGTAGTGTCCAAGACAGAAGAGACACTGGGTATTGCGGTCTTTGTAGGGAATTTGCCTACTGCACTCACACTTACCCCTCCTAGTTGACATTTAATATAGATATAGGAAAATAATTTAAGAAAGTAAAGGAAGGTTCCCCAGTGGGGCACTTATCTGTTTCTTTTTAGGAAGCACCAGTATCAATGACAAAGTGATGATCAGGCTTCAGACTTAGTATATACTTCTATGACTGGGCTGGTGTGTGACAGTCTGAGGATCTACTCTCATATGTCCACCTATATATCCCTATGCTTGCAAGCTGAGGTCATATATCAGCTTTATGAGCCAGGGAATGTTAAGCTTTGGTACCCTGGCTGGACATCAGCAGAGATAACCCTTCTATTTGGAATAATCTAACAGTGATCTCAGTCAAGGCATCTGCTATTACACTGTTACTCTAACACTGTTTGCCTTGCAGCCCAGGTTGTGCCTGAAAAGGATCCTCAAACCAGAGCATTTACTCAGTTACTACATGGGATATAAATATACATAATAAAAAGCACATTCTGAATGTCAATGTTACACTTTTCAAGCATTTTGCAGATGGCATCACTCACTCTACACACTTAGACATGTGGGCTACACCACCATAGTCCAGCTACTTATGTACAACTCAGAAGTCAATGAACTTCAGAGTAGAAGGAATACTCCAAGATACTGCATCCCCAGACTTAGTATATACTTCTGTCATTTAACACGGGAGTGTCACTGTTCCACAGATTGCAATTACGGTCCTCAGAATTTCAACATGCACCCCAGCAGGTAAACTTACATTATTTTCATGGTAGATAAATGGTATGCACAGTTGAATGAAAAGAACAAGATATTTCCAACATTTTAAGAAAAGGCATCCAATATCATCTGTCACAAGAATACACACTTAAAAATTTGGAACACAACAAATCTACTAAGGCAGGATGTGCAGTATGGTCTTCCACAAATGAGAAAGGTCGCAAGACAGAAGTGGTCATAATGTGTTCAAGCAAAATGAGGGACTGCATTTCTTAGAAGCTAGCTTGGATTCTCTGGTGTGAGGTAACTCAGTATACACAGTGATCACCTGCTATCTGTATGCAGAATTCCAGTGTAGAAGTTTAAGCAAACTATAGACTGAAATATGAAGGAGTAAATACCGTGGACAGGACTTATAAATGCTGCTACCCATATATCTGATTCCTAAGCAGTAGTTTGGGTAATAAATGAGACACTCATCAAATTGGGATTGGAAGATATGACATCCCCAGAAATAACCTGCATGCACTATTCATGCACCTTCAACTCCCAGTAAAGTGCTGATAAATTTTACCTCACCAAGGAAACTAGTGGAAGACAGTATCAGTATGGGAGTCTTCCTTTTACTTGTAGTGGACTAGGATTTCTATGAGGTACCATTTTCTCTTCAAAGAAGAAATGGCTAGTCTGAAGATGCCTAGACAATCTTAGGACAGTTCACCATCTGCCAAGTTTTTTCTGGCATGCTAAATGATATTTGGGAATACTTCTAACCCATATGCTCCTCACATGATCCCTGCCTCAGATTGTATGGGTAACTTTTCAATGCTTCCTTAATGCAAAGTTGAAGACTGGTGCCAAAAGAATTAAGAATGATGATGCTCTGAATGCAAAAAGATCTGCGACTAATTATTTCTTATGGCACTACAATATGTGAAAGATCCACATCATAAATTTACCATGTTTACCCTAAAGACAAGAGCCAGGGAACTCAAGAGATTTAAAAGTTAGGGTGGACATGGAAACGGTCAAAGAAAAAATGCATTCCTCTTAAGTGGTGTACCCATGGTTCAGGATATTTGGTGGTGGGCAAGATTTATGATTAATTCTCAATCTGGGGAGAAGGCTTTCTCCACTCAAGGTACTTTACAATTGCTTGTAAACTAGATAATCGAAACTGGAGTGACTGGAAAAAAATGACACAAGACAAAAAAAAAAAAATAAATAAAAGGTCACAGGTAGTCATTAGGAATGCAGTTCAGAAAATCATTGAGGAACCTATAATTTCCAAACTATCCCAGAACAACATCTACAGTGGATATAAAAAGTGTACACACCCTGTTAAAATGCCAGGTTTTTGTGATATAAAATGAGACCACAATAAATAATTTCAAAACGTTTCCCACCCTTAATGTGACCTATAACCTGTACAATTGAATTGAAAAACAAATTTGTTAGGGTAAAAAATATAAAATGTACAATAAACTGGTTGTGTAAGTGTGCTCACCCTTAAACTAATGCTTTGTTGAAACACCTTTTGATTTAATTACAACATTCAGTCTTGGGTAGGAGTCTATCAGCATGGCACATCTTGGCAATATTTGCCCACTCTTCCTTGCAAAAGTGCTCCAAATCTGTCAAATTACGAGGACATCACTTGTGGACAGCCCTTTTCTGGTCACCCCACAGATTTTCTATTGGATTTAGGTCTGGGCTCTGGCTGGGCCATTCCAAAACTTTAATTTTCTTCTGGTGAAGCCATTCTTTTGTTGATCTGGATGTATGTTTGGGGTCATTGTCATGTTGAAAGGTGAAATTCCTCTTCATCTTTCTAGCAGATGCCTAAAGGTTTTGGGCCAAAAGCGACTGGTATTTGGAACTGTTCATAATTGCCTTCACCTTGATTAAAGACCCATGTCCAACTGAAGAAAAGCAACCCTCACCATGGCGATGGTGTTCTTTTGGTGATGTGAAGTGCTGTTTTTGCACCAACTGTACCTTTTGAAATTGTGGCCAAAAAAGTTCAACCTTGGTCTCATCAGACCATAACACATTTTCCCACATGCTTTTGGGAAACTTGATGTATTGTTTTGCAAATTTTAGCCGGGCCTGGATGTTTTTTTTTTTGTTTGTGTGTGTGTAAGAAAAGGCCTCTGTCTTTCAACCCTACCCCATAGTCCAGACATATGGAGAATATGGGAGAGTGTTGTCACATGTAGTACACAACCAGTACTTGCCAGAAATTCCTGCAGCTCTTTCAGTGTTGCTGTAGGTCCCTTGACAGCCTCCCTGACCAGTTTTCGGCTTGTCTTTTCATCAATTTTGGAGGGACGTCTAGTTCTTTGCAATGTCTCTGTTGCCCATATTTTCTCCACTTTTGGATGACTGTCTTCACTGCGTTCCATGGTATATCCAATGCTGTGGAAATTTTTTTGTACCTTTGTCCTGACTCATACCTTTCAACAATGAGATTCCTTTGATGCTTTGTAAGCTCTCTGTGAACCATAGCTTTTGCTATAGTAGGCAACTGAGTAAATGTCAGGAAAATCCTACTAGGACAGCTGAATTTTATTTGGGGTTAATCAGAGTCTCTTTAACTGATGGCAGGTGTGTACCCAAGAAGAAGACTGAATGCTGTAATTAAATCAAAAGGTGCTTTAACAAAGCATTAGTTTAAGGGTGTACACAGTTATGCAACCAGCTTATTGTACATTTTTTATTTTTTATATTTTTCCCTAACAGATTTGTTTTTCAATTGAATTGTACAGGTTATAGGTCACATTAAACGTAGGAAAAGTTATGAAATGATTTATTGTGGTCTCATTTTTTATATCACAAAAACCTGGCATTTTAACAGGGGTGTGTACACTTTTTATATCCACTGTTGTTAAGTGACTTGCTCAGAGTCACACAGTAGGCAATTGAAGGCAAAGACAACAAATCACTGGACATCAGGAAGCAGCTTATTAATATCTCACATCCTTAATCCTCTGTGCTAGTCGTCAGAAAAAGTGCCACCTTTTGGTATTTCTCCATTAAGTTAAGAATTAATTTAGTAAACTGTCATGTTACAGATAGTTACTGTAGATCAAAACACACGAACACAGTTGAGTAAAAGCAAGTCACCTTTATCAAACACAGAGCTTTCGGGATAACTCCCTTTTTCAATGATGTAACTTGGTCAGCAGTGATTTACGTTTATGTTACAGATAGTTAACAAACAAGACAATGAAGTACCCAGATAAGCTTGAACTATTTACTTTCAGGTTAACAGCTGAAAGTGTTATCTGATTACACTTTTTACCTCAAATTTGGCTTTTGGTAGACATTATTTGCCCTCGGAGTTGTTCGTTTAGCTTGATGGGAGTGCATTTATCCTGATGGGTGCTACACCTCCTAATTTTTGCCATGATTTTCTTCTTTCTGTTATAGAGCCCATTGATGTTGTGATTCCACCAGGGTGGCTTGTTTTCTAAGTTAGTTCTGTACTTTTTCCTTGTTGGTTCAGCTGCCTCTGCAGCTACTAACATGCTTGTATGGGGTTTCTGTGAACAGTTTTGCATAGGCAGCAGTGTTCCCAGGGTTTGTGGGGATTGAAATTTTGCCAGGTTGTCACTTAATAGTAGAAAGTTAGCCTTAGAGAGGTTCCTGAATATTTCAAGGTTAGCTGGGTTTCCAGGTTTTATTTTTACTTCAAAGGAGACCATTCTGTGGTCTGACCTTACCAGGGAAGACATCACACTAGGCTGTGTGCAGCACTCTCCCATATTAGTAAGGAACAGATCCAGTATGTTAGCACCTAGTAGGTGTATTGACAATCTAGTCCAGGAAGTTATTCTCTGTGTCTGTATGTTTGGTGTTATAGATGAAGCCCAATTAATATTGCCCATGAATATGGTATTGGGTTGGATGGTGTTTCCATTAAGCTTAAATACATGTTATGGGTTTCCTGGTTGCAATTGGTATGAGATTTTGCTTATGGTGACTTGAATGTGGAGAAGCTCAAGCGCATTGTCCTGCTTGAACAGCCTTGAGGTATACTTATTTTTGATGCAAACTGCCACACCTCCACCTTTAGTCTCCTCTCTGTGTAGTAGCTGGTCTAAATGTGTGGAATGCATTATAGCCTTGTACTGCCAGTGTACTCTCTGTTACGTTAAACTATGTCTCAGTGACCACACAGATATTGACATTCTCTTAGGTGACGAGAGTTTGTAGGGACTTGAGTTTTTGTTTAGACTCAGCATTAAGTAGTCAACTTTAGCTTTTCATTCATTATATCAGAAGTACTTTCAGTTTGATATTGCCAAAAAAGTCACTATGAGGGAGGACAATGTTTAATCTAATACTTGACAGCCTAGAGGGGAGAGGTGCAGACCATCTTTGCCAAAGCAGCACAGTTTGTTGACCATCCCTCTCCATGCTGGCAAACATGCTGAATGACACCAGAAATTAACCCAATTATCAAAGTCAGTTATCTTCTGTTCATATTATGGCATCATCCTTGGAGAAGGTAAAATGCTGCTCAATACTAGGCTCATACCAACCTGGGACACATATTCCAAGAGCTCCATGATGTCTCTCTTCATACAGTTTAGGGAGATACTTCTCAGGTCATTTGCACCCACATGGACTATGATGGAGCCATATTGGTACTTGTGGTCCAATGATTTGAGTGCATGTGGTGGATCCTGATAAATAACAGACCGTGACTTTCTCCTTGCTCATCCAAAGAGGACAACAGTGCGTCTCACAACACAGTCTCCAATGACCAGAATGCTGGACTGAACAGAGGCTTGCCTTATGGGCTTAGAAGTAGACGCTCCATGATATGCGGCATTATGTTTTGCTGTGAGTGTTGTTTTGAAAGACTGCATTCTGGGATGCTGAGGATATTTGTTATGTGTCCTTTGTCTAGGAGGTCTTTATGGTTCAGAAAGGTTACATTTAACTGCCTCAACATATGTGGGTTTATAAGTCTGCTTTGAGCTGTGTGTAATGGGTGCAGCATGTGTGCTACTGACAACCTGATTGACATTATGAGTCATTTTATGTGAGAGCTTTGCCTTCAGTGACATTGTGTAAACACATCTCTCCCATACCATATCAGTTTGAGAATTGCCTGGTTGTCAGTAAACATGACACAATTTCTATATTGCCTCAAGATGTCCATATCCACCAAGCTGGTAAAAGAGATAGTGGTAAAAGTTCATATCCGTGGCAACAGACCCTTTTTTACTGATTAGATGGTTGAAGCAATAATATAAAGTCATGTCAGGAGTATCTATTTTGCATCTCTAGGGGCAGTACTTGACACTGCAAACTAGTTGCTCCAAGTGTAACTAGGTATCGGTGAAATTTCAAGGGTATAGTGACAGGGCTTTCAGTTGGTCCATGTAGGACACGTTGTTTAAGCCTTTTTTTATTTTAAGCAATGTATCTATATGGGCATTCCAGTTGTTGTACATGTCTGGACAGATACATTCCAAAGGGGGCACAATATTCAATGAGTAGCCTAATGAAGGCTGAGTAAAAGGGGACAATGACATCTCTAGATCTAGACACAATCCCTTTGTTTATAAGCTGTGCAACATAGAATGACTTTCTTACAATAATAAACACATGATGGTCAAAAGTTAGGTCACTGTCCATGTAAGTCCCCAAATCCCAAACAACTGGATCAAATCTTAGGGGCATATTGTCAATGTGGCAGTTCACTTGGGAATAGGACTTCCCAAATGACACACCTGCATTTTTTTGCCATTTAGTTTCAGATCATGATTTTGACACCAGTTACTTATTACAGACAAACCATCCTGCAAGATGGCTAAGTTATACGGGGATTCAATGACTGCTCCAAGCTTGCAGTCATCTAAAAACTCAGCCAGCCAGAGCTCTTTGGTTTTGGTTTTTACTTCAGAAAAATAGATGCCAATAGGAGAGGTCTCAGCAGAGAACATGGGGGGACTCAGCTGGTGTCTGTTTTTTTTGTTGAGGTTACTTCCCTTATTTGTATTATCTGTATCCTAATTGTGAGTCAGTTGGCAATCCAGCAAGTGACATAGGGGTTTATTCCCAGTTTATATAGCTTTTCTAATATGCCTGACTGGGGAATTGTCAAAAGCTTTAGACAAGTAGAGGTATGGGATGTGTGTACCATTTTGCCTTCATCTATTGTTTTGCTGACCTTTTCAAAATATCCAACCAAGTTCCGCTCTAGAGAAGCCAAATAAGGGTCCAAGACTTGAAACAATGAAGTTGAATAAAATGACTTTAATAACACACCAGTCTAACGCTGTACTCCAAAAACTGCGTTTTCGAATATCTTCGTCAGAACCAAAAACATACATCTTGCTACATACCAAATGCTCTCCTTTTATAACCATCATAATGAACCAATTAATGCAATAAAACAATGAAACAATAATCCAATTAAACAATTAAAAAGTAACAATGTCATTGCCCACAGTTTACTTATCTTAAGAAAGATAGATATTAAGTACATTTGATTCATGGAATACTTGTATAAAAAACATTATTTAAAAAAATATTATTTTAAAAAATAACTAATAAGAATTTGATGCATTGAATTTGTGTGAAATTAAATATAAATACCAAACAATTTAATACAAAAAAAATGAATGAACCATCTGAAAATAAAAAGTTATTATTAAAATAACTATTACATTGAGCACCATCTAATGGACAAAGATGGTATTGTAACTCATAATTTGGCTGCCATTAGTTTGAGAACAGGGAGAAGAGAAATCATGTAATTGAGACCAGGATTTGTGTCGGCCTCCAGTATAATCTGCCAATAAAGTTCCTTATATTCCAGCTTAGTTTCCCACATACCACCCCTACCTTCTTTGGGAACCACTTCCAAAACAAAAAAGAGGAAAGAGGCTTGTTGGCAAGTCTGGGTATGTCGAAATAGTGCATTGTTTCCATTACATTTTCTAATTTCATAAAGGTGTTCGTAAATTCTAGACTTTAACTTCCTTTCTGTCTTTCCCACATAAAAGGAATGACAGAATTGGCAAGTAGCAATGTATACAACACCACAGGTGTTGCAATTAGAGAATGTGTTAGCAACAATCTGCCTGTCTCTGCTGGGAAGATGAATACTGGTAATATTGGCAATGTACTGACATTGCGTACAAGAACCACACTTGAATGTTCCAACCTTACCCATTCTAGATTTGTGGTTCAAACTACCCCCAAATTCAAATATGTTCTTAAAATTAAAATCTTTCCTGTATGTAAACCTTAAAGGTTCCTTATGTATGTGTTCCAAATCAGTAAACTGTTTAAACCTATCCCATTCTCTTGTAATGGTCTGTTTTATAATGTAGGAATCTCCAGTATAATCCATGACATATGCATGTATAATCCATGATATTTTCATCTTTTGGATAGATTCCCAGGAAAGATTCTTTGAATTTTTAGCTTATCTTAAGAGTACAACCAATTTTCTAGACTTTACTTACAATTTAAATCAACATGAATGTATTTACCTAGATGTTTCTTTAATCAAGTTCAACAACTCTTTCAAATCTAAAATTAATCGGAAAAAGACTTTTTCGAATTCCTATTTACATTTCTCTAGCGGTCACCCCTTTTTACAAAAAAAGAATCTCCTTAAAGGGCAACTGGTGAGGTGTAGTCATATGACCTCTGATGATCTAGATTTTGCCAATGACGCCGGATTTATTATGGATTTGTTCAGAGAGAGGGGTTATCTAGAAGAGTTGGTTAGAGGGCTGTTTAAGGAGGTATTAGAGGGGAGAAAGTTCAGATTTGCACCTATTTTGGGTATGGAGGAGGTTAGTTCAACTACTAACAAAAATATTACCAATTGTTGGGAAAAGGCATATGTCATGGATTATACTGGAGATTCCTACATTATAAAACAGACCATTACAAGAGAATGGGATAGGTTTAAACAGTTTACTGATTTGGAACACATACATAAGGAACCTTTAAGGTTTACATACAGGAAAGATTTTAATTTTAAGAACATATTTGAATTTGGGGGTAGTTTGAACCACAAATCTAGAATGGGTAAGGTTGGAACATTCAAGTGTGGTTCTTGTACGCAATGTCAGTACATTGCCAATATTATCAGTATTCATCTTCCCAGCAGAGACAGGCAGATTGTTGCTAACACATACTCTAATTGCAACACCTGTGGTGTTGTATACATTGCTACTTGCCAATTCTGTCATTCCTTTTATGTGGGAAAGACAGAAAGGAAGTTAAAGTCTAGAATTTATGAACACCTTTATGAAATTAGAAAATGTAATGGAAACAATGCACTATTTCGACATACCCAGACTTGCCAACAAGCCTCTTTCCTCTTTTTTGTTTTGGAAGTGGTTCCCAAAGAAGTTAGGGGTGGTATGTGGGAAACTAAGCTGGAATATAAGGAACTTTATTGGCAGATTATACTGGAGGCCAACACAAATCCTGGTCTCAATGACATGATTTCTCTTCTCCCTGTTCTCAAACTAAGGGCAGCCAAATTATGAGTTACAATACCATCTTTGTCCATTAGATGGTGCTCAATGTAATAGTTATTTTAATAATAACTTTATTTTCAGATGGTTCATTCATTTTTTTGTATTAAATTGGTTGGTATTTATATTTAATTTCACACAAATTCAATGCATCAAATTCTTATTAGTTATTTTTTAAAATAATATTTTTTAAAATAATGTTTTTTATACAAGTATTCCATGAATCAAATGTACTTAATATCTATCTTTCTTAAGATAAGTAAACTGTGGGCAATGACATTAAGTTACTGTTTAATTGGATTATTGTTCTATTGTTTCATTGTTTTATTGCATTAATTGGTTCATTATGATGGTTATAAAAGGAGAGCATTTGGTATGTAGCAAGATGTATGTTTTTGGTTCTGACGAAGATATTCGAAAATGCAGTTTTTGGAGTACAGCGTTAGACTGGTGTGTTATTAAAGTCGTTTTATTCAACTTTGTTGTTTCAAGTCTTGGACCCTTATTTGGCTTCTCTAGAGCGGAACTTGGTTGGTTACTAGTTGTGCTTTTTTTGCTCTTCATCTCCTTTGTGGTTCATTGTTTAGCTCAAGATGGCTGAGGCGCCAGGGGTAGAGACTGACAACGAAATTTCAACCAACGTAAGAGGGGAACTGAGGAAAGCTATTGGTCAGCTCTCCCAGTTGGTGGAGCTGTTGACTCCCTTGTGCAATTCCATCGTTTCCGCTGTTTCTAGTCGTGCGGGTTTGCCTGCAACCACTGGTACTCGGAGGAAAGGCAATTCTACCAGTGTACCCAACCGGACTAATGGTGATGATCCTTCCAAAACCCCTTTGGGCTCATCAGACTGTGATTTGGACAATTTTCCCAACTTATTACGCTCTAACTCCTCAGTTGAATGCGAAGGGCAAAACGGACACTCTGCAGCTCCTAAAGAACAACGAGCATTTAGGAATCAAGGTGACTTTTCTCACAACACCTTTGTTGATTACAATGAATTTTTGGATAGACAATATAGTTTTCACTATTCAGGAATTTCTCCCTCACATTCAACGACTATTACACCTACTTACAGGGAGAATCTTGATTTATTATTCTTTTATATGGATAAATATAAAAGGTTAGGTTGTGATTCTACTTTTTTGTCTGAATGTTTAAACAAAAAACGTAGTTCCCAAAGGACTACGTGTTTGTAAATACCCAAACAGGGTTGAGGAGGGTTCGGTTTTTCATAAAGAATTGATCCAGATTTTTGATAAATATGGTCTGGACGTGGTGAGGGCAATTTTGGCAGAAAATGAAAGAATTAGAACTTCCCTTCTAGATAAAATGAATATTATTAACAACAGGATTGTTAATGACTTGTTATTTACTGTTGAACCTGAGAAGGTTTTGTATTACATTTTCTCACAAATAGATAAGGAATGTAGTCATAATATGAAAAGAAAGGTGGGAAAGTTGGAGAGAGACATCAGGGAATATTGGCAGGGGACAGCCTATCCTAAACCTAAGGCTTACAATTCCTATCGGTCTACTAATAGTAGGCACGATTTACCTGCTGGGGTTGAAGATGGTATTTTAGAAAATCTACAGGATGTTTTCATAAACAGTCAGCAAGACATCCCTTTAGACTATCCCCCCCCCCCCCCACGGAGGTCAGACAGGATATGCAATCAGAATCCAGTGTTTTACAATTATCCCAACTACAGGAACAACAGGAGGACTTAACACATTTATTAACAAGTAATAATATTACACAGTGGGGCAACACCTTTGAGTACAAAAATTATAAAATTTTTAATTACAGTAATTTGGAGATTGATTTGGAATATTTTAATTTATTCTCAAAAGGTTTTAAATTTATTCCTATCAGAAAAACAAGCATTCCTAGAGCTATTGTAGATTTAAAACTTTTTTTAAGGAACCAAAACCTATCCGTAATGTTTCAGGATACCAATTTTAAATCCGGTGAGCCATCTATTTAAAGAAAAGAAGTACCATGAACCTCCCCCCCTCCACCCCCCCAACTTAGAAACCTAGAAAAGTTGTTGGAAAAAGAGATCAGAAACACCATCAAAGGACACAGAATAGTTTCCAATTTAACCCAAAACGAAAATCAATTATTGATTTTCTTAAAAAACAACAAGACAATAAGAATTATGCAACCCGATAAAGGGGGTGGAATGGTTCTTATGGACTCTATTCTATATGAGTCTAAAATGAAGGACAGCTTACTTGATACTTCAAAATATTCTAGAGCATCGATCAATGAGGTTAATATTGCCAAATCAAAAATTAGTCTTTTAATCAATGACTTATTGTTAGAAGGTTACATAGATTTGGACATATACAACTTTTTGAACAACCCAAACCCCAGAGTTCCTTCAGTCTTTGGAATACCAAAGATACACAAAGACCCTGATGACCCTCCATTATGACTCATAGTTTCCTCAGAGGGTTCCGTGACTACACCTTTGGCAAAGTTTATTGATGTGAAAACTAAGGACTTGGCCAACCAGGGTAACACGGTTCTAAAAGATTCATGGGACTTTTTGAGACAGGTCAAATCTAACCTCTATTCCTCAGATATTACTTTTGTGACTCTTGACATTGTGGACCTGTTTGGTTCCATTCCACATAAAATTGGTCTTGAGTGGCTTGAGGAGAGCATGAGAGAGTATGGTGGTCTTTCCTCTGATGACTTCAGAACATGTCTTTTGTTAATGGAAGTTACTTTAAAAAACAACTTCATGTATTTCGAAGGTGAATTTTATAAACAAGAAAGAGGAGTGGCCATGGGGTCCAAATGTGCCCCCTCTTATGCCAACATAGTTTTGTCATGGTGGGAGCATCTATTTGTTAATAACTGTGAATATGTTAAGTCTTGGATTTTTTATAAACGGTTCCTGGATGACATTTGCATCTTTTGGATAGATTCCCAGGAAATATTCTTTGAATTTTTAGCTTATCTTAAGAGTACAACCAATTTTCTAGACTTTACTTACAATTTAAATCAACATGAATGTATTTACCTAGATGTTTCTTTAACCAAGTTCAACAACTCTTTTAAATCTAAAATTCATCGGAAAAAGACTTTTTCGAATTCCTATTTACATTTCTCTAGCGGTCACCCTTTTTTACAAAAAAAGAATCTCCTTAAAGGGCAACTGGTGAGATGTAGTCGTATGACCTCTGACGATCTAGATTTTGCCAATGATGCCGGATTTATTATGGATTTGCTCAGAGAGAGGGGTTATCCAGAAGAGTTGGTTAGAGGGCTGTTTAAGGAGGTATTAGAGGGTAGAAAGTTCAGATTTGCACCTATTTTGGGTATGGAGGAGGTTAGTTCAACTACTAACAAAAATATTACCAATTGTTGGGAAAAGGCATATGTCATGGATTATACTGGAGATTCCTACATTATAAAACAGACCATTACAAGAGAATGGGATAGGTTTAAACAGTTTACTGATTTGGAACACATACATAAGGAACCTTTAAGGTTTACATACAGGAAAGATTTTAATTTTAAGAACATATTTGAATTTGGGGGTAGTTTGAACCACAAATCTAGAATGGGTAAGGTTGGAACATTCAAGTGTGGTTCTTGTACGCAATGTCAGTACATTGCCAATATTACCAGTATTCATCTTCCCGGCAGAGACAGGCAGATTGTTGCTAACACATACTCTAATTGCAACACCTGTGGTGTTGTTTACATTGCTACTTGCCAATTCTGTCATTCCTTTTATGTGGGAAAGACAGAAAGGAAGTTAAAGTCTAGAATTTATGAACACCTTTATGAAATTAGAAAATGTAATGGAAACAATGCACTATTTCGACATACACAGACTTGCCAACAAGCCTCTTTCCTCTTTTTTGTTTTGGAAGTGGTTCCCAAAGAAGGTAGGGGTGGTATGTGGGAAACTAAGCTGGAATATAAGGAACTTTATTGGCAGATTATACTGGAGGCCAACACAAATCCTGGTCTCAATGACATGATTTCTCTTCTCCCTGTTCTCAAACTAAGGGCAGCCAAATTATGAGTTACAATACCATCTTTGTCCATTAGATGCTGCTCAATGTAATAGTTATTTTAATAATAACTTTTTATTTTCAGATGGTTCATTCATTTTTTATATTAAATTGTTTGGTATTTATATTTAATTTCACACAAATTCAATGCATCAAATTCTTATTAGTTATTTTTTAAAATAATGTTTTTTATACAAGTATTCCATGAATCAAATGCACTTAATATCTATCTTTCTTAAGAAAAGTAAACTGTGGGCAATGACATTAAGTTACTGTTTAATTGTTTAATTGTATTATTGTTCTATTGTTTCATTGTTTTATTGCATTAATTGGTTCATTATGATGGTTATAAAAGGAGAGCATTTGGTATGTAGCAAGATGTATGTTTTTGGTTCTGACGAAGATATTCGAAAACACAGTTTTTGGAGTACAGTGTTAGACTGGTGTGTTATTAAAGTCGTTTTATTCAACTTCGTTGTTTCAAGTCTTGGACCCTTATTTGGCTTCTCTAGAGCGGAACTTGGTTGGTTACTAGTTGTGCTTTTTTTGCTCTTCATCTCCTTTGTGGTTCATTGTTTAGCTCGAGATGGCTGAGGCGCCAGGGGTAGAGACTGACAACGAAATTTCAACCAACGTAAGAGGGGAACTGAGGAAAGCTATTGGTCAGCTCTCCCAGTTGGTGGAGCTGTTGACTCCCTTGTGTAATTCCGTCGTTTCCGCTGTTTCTAGTTGAGCGGGTTTGCCTGCAACCACTGGTACTCGGAGGAAAGGCAATTCTACCAGTGTACCCAACCGGACTAATGGTGACTATCCTTCCAAAACCCCTTTGGGCTCATCAGACTGTGATTTGGACAATTTTCCCAACTTATTACGCTCAAACTCCTCAGTTGAACGCGAAGGGCAAAACGGACACTCTGCAGCTCCTAAAGAACAACATGCATTTAGGAATCAAGGTGACTTTTCTCACAACAACACCTTTGTTGATTACAATGAATTTTTGGATAGACAATATAGTTTTCACTATTCAGGAATTTCTCCCTCACATTCGACGCTATTACACCTACTTACAGGGAGAATCTTGATTTATTATTCTTTTATATGGATAAATATAAAAGGTTAGGTTGTGATTCTACTTTTTTGTCTGAATGTTTAAACAAAAATGTAGTTCCCAAAGGACTACGTGTTTGTAAATACCCAAACAGGGTTGAGGAGGGTTCGGTTTTTCATAAAGAATTGATCCAGATTTTTGATAAATATGGTCTGGACGTGGTGAGGGCAATTTTGGCAGAAAATGAAAGAATTAGAACTTCCCTTCTAGATAAAATGAATATTATTAACAACAGGATTGTTAATGACTTGTTATTTACTGTTGAACCTGAGAAGATTTTGTATTACATTTTCTCACAAATAGATAAGGAATGTATTCATAATATGAAAAGAAAGGCGGGAAAGTTGGAGAGAGACATCAGGGAATATCGGCAGGGGACAGCCTATCCTAAACCTAAGGCTTACAATTCCTATCGGTCTACTAATAGTAGGCACGATTTACCTGCTGGGGTTGAAGATGGTATTTTAGAAAATCTACAGGATGTTTTCATAAACAGTCAGCAAGACATCCCTTTAGACTATCCACCCCCCCCCCCCACCACGGAGGTCAGACAGGATATGCAATCAGAATCCAGCGTTTTACAATTATCCCAACTACAGGAACAACAGGAGGACTTAACACATTTATTAACAAGTAATAATATTACACAGTGGGGCAACACCTTTGAGTACAAAAATTATAAAATCTTTAATTACAGTAATTTGGAGATTGATTTGGAATATTTTAATTTATTCTCAAAAGGTTTTACATTTATTCCTATCAGAAAAACAAGCATTCCTGGAGCTATTGTAGATTTAAAACTTTTTTTAAGGAAACAAAACCTATCCTTAATGTTTCAGGATACCAATTTTAAATCCGGTGAGCCATCTATTTTAAAGAAAAGAAGTACCATGAACCCCCCCCCCCTCCAAACCCAGCTTAAAAACCTAGAAAAGTTGTTGGAAAAAGAGATCAGAAACACCATCAAAGGACACAGAATAGTTTCCAATTTAACCCAAAACGAAAATCAATTACTGATTTTCTTAAAAAACAACAAGACAATAAGAATTATGCAACCCGATAAAGGGGGTAGAACAGTTCTTATGGACTCTATTCTATATCAGTCTAAAATGAAGGACAGTTTACTTGATACTTCAAAATATTCTAGAGCATCGATCAATGAGGTTAATATTGCCAAATCAAAATTTAGTCTTTTAATCAATGACTTATTGTTAGAAGGTTCCATAGATTTGGACATATACAACTTTTTGAACAACCCAAACCCCAGAGTTCCTTCAGTCTTTGGAATACCAAAGATACACAAAGACCCTGATGACCCTTCATTATGACTCATAGTTTCCTCAGAGGGTTCCGTGACTACACCTTTGGCAAAGTTTATTGATGTGAAACTAAGGACTTGGCCAACCAGGGTAACACGGTTCTAAAAGATTCATGGGACTTTTTGAGACAGGTCAAATCTAACCTCTATTCCTCAGATATTACTTTTGTGACTCTTGACATTGTGGACCTGTTTGGTAACATTCCACATGAAATTGGTCTTGAGTGGCTTGAGGAGAGCATGAGAGAGTATGGTGGTCTTTCCTCTGATGACTTCAGAACATGTCTTTTGTTAATGGAAGTTACTTTGAAAAACAACTTCATGTATTTCGAAGGTGAATTTTATAAACAAGAAAGAGGAGTGGCCATGGGGGCCAAATGTGCCCCCTCTTATGCCAACATAGTTTTGTCATGGTGGGAGCATCTATTTGTTAACAATTGTGAATATGTTAAGTCTTGGATTTTTTATAAACGGTTCCTAGATGATATTTGCATCTTTTGGTTAGATTCCCAGGAAATATTCTTTGAATTTTTAGCTTATCTTAAGAGTACAACCAATTTTCTAGACTTTACTTACAATTTAAATCAACATGAATGTATTTACCTAGATGTTTCTTTAACCAAGTTCAACAACTCTTTCAAATCTAAAATTCATCGGAAAAAGACTTTTTCGAATTCCTATTTACATTTCTCTAGCGGTCACCCCTTTTTACAAAAAAATAATCTCCTTAAAGGGCAACTGGTGAGGTGTAGTCGTATGACCTCCGATGATCTAGATTTTGCCAATGATGCCAGATTTATTATGGATTTGTTCAGAGGGAGGGGTTATCCAGAAGAGATGGTTAGAGGGCTGTTTAAGGAGGTATTAGAGGGAAGAAAGTTCAGATTTGCACCTATTTTCGGTATGGAGGAGGTTAGTTCAACTACTAACAAAAATATTACCAATTGTTAGGAAAAGGCATATGTCATGGATTATACTGGAGATTCCTACATTATAAAACAGACCATTACAAGAGAATGGGATAGGTTTAAACAGTTTACTGATTTGGAACACATACATAAGGAACCTTTAAGGTTTACATACAGGAAAGATTTTAATTTTAAGAATATATTTGAATTTGGGGTACTTTGAACCACAAATCTAGAATGGGTAAGGTTGGAACATTCAAGTGTGGTTCTTGTACGCAATGTCAGTACATTGCCAATATTACCAGTATTCATCTTCCCAGCAGAGACACGCAGATTGTTGCTAACACATACTCTAATTGCAACACCTGTGGTGTTGTATACATTGCTACTTGCCAATTCTGTCATTCCTTTTATGTGGGAAAGACAGAAAGGAAGTTAAAGTCTAGAATTTACGAACACCTTTATGAAATTAGAAAATGTAATGGAAACAATGCACTATTTCGACATACCCAGACTTGCCAACAAGCCTCTTTCCTCTTTTTTGTTTTGGAAGTGGTTCCCAAAGAAGTTAGGGGTGGTATGTGGGAAACTAAGCTGGAATATAAGGAACTTTATTGGCAGATTATACTGGGGGCCAACACAAATCCTGGTCTCAATGACATGATTTCTCTTCTCCCTGTTCTCAAACTAAGGGCAGCCAAATTATGAGTTACAATACCATCTTTGTCCATTAGATGGTGCTCAATGTAATAGTTATTTTAATAATAACTTTTCATTTTCAGATGGTTCATTCATTTTTTTGTATTAAATTGTTTGGTATTTATATTTAATTTCACACAAATTCAATGCATCAAATTCTTATTAGTTATTTTTTAAAATAATATTTTTTAAAATAATGTTTTTTAGACAAGTATTCCATGAATCAAATGTACTTAATATCTATCTTTCTTAAGATAAGTAAACTGTGGGCAATGACATTAAGTTACTGTTTAATTGGATTATTGTTCTATTGTTTCATTGTTTTATTGCATTAATTGGTTCATTATGATGGTTATAAAAGGAGAGCATTTGGTATGTAGCAAGATGTATGTTTTTGGTTCTGATGAAGATATTCGAAAACGCAGTTTTTGGAGTACAGCGTGTTATTAAAGTCGTTTTATTCAACTTCGTTGTTTCAAGTCTTGGACCCTTATTTGGCTTCTCTAGAGTGGAACTTGGTTGGTTACTAGTTGGGTTTTTTTCGCTTTTCATCTCCTTTTCAAAATATCCACCAGGTTGAGTAAGCATGACCTGCCCTTCACAAATCCAAAGTCAGACAGGTTTAGTGTTTGGAGGTTCCCTGTGTACTAAGTGATTAATTCCATGATAAGTCATTGTATATGGGGCTGGTGAGACTTACGGGTCTGTGGAAAGACCTCCCTTATGCAGTGAGATGACTTTTGCTGTTCTCCATTTGCCTGGTACAAAACCTGTATGGAGGTTGAGATTGAACAGTGTTTTTAGGGGTGTGGCTAAATTGTGCTTCATGCTATTTAAGATGTATCCATGGATATTGTCAGGACCCATTGATGGAGTATTTTTAGCTTTTAATAACACATTTAGGACTTGGGCTTGTGTGATAGTTGGAAGTGAGCCAGTTTCAGGTATAACTTGAGAGACAGAGGGGAGAGAGGATAAAATTAGAACTAAGTTTATCTGCCAGTAGGTTAGCTATATTTTCATTCTTAGTGTAGATAACATTGTTTAGAATTAGTTCACCACATTGCTGCATTGTGCTTTTGAGATTACAGACATAACTAAAAATACCTTGTGACTGTATTTAGCTTTATTCTTTGGTTTGTTGCTTTGTCTGGCTTATTTGTGCAGTTTTAATAGCTTCTACTGTTCACAAAATATTTAAGCAATAATCCAAGTGTGTGTGTGTGTGTGTGTGTGTGTGTGTGTGTGTGTGTGTGTGTGTGTGTGTGTGTGTGTGTGTGTGTCTAGGATTTACCAATGGCTGGTGTGATTAAAGAAAGCCAACTGTGGGTACATCCTGATATACCCACAAACAGGAGTGGATTATTGCTATTAACCACTGATCCTGGGAACTATCGCCCTTTTAGCCTGGTCTGCTAGGCCATGGAACGTATCATCATGGAACTCATAAACAAAGACATTGGTAACCTCCAAACTCTGCACCCCACCTAGAACGGGTTTGTGAAAGGCAGATCATGCTTTCTGAACCTGATCGACTTCTTTGAGGCAGTCACCAAAGCCGTAGACGAGGGTAAGGTGGTTCACACAGCCTATCTTGACCTCGCCAAGGCTTTCGACACCATCCCCCATTTGGGAATTATAGCTAAACTCACTAACCTAGGTATAAATCCCTATGTCACAAGATGGGTTGCCAACTGGCTCACTGACAGAACCCACACTGTAAAAGTTGCAGACTCCAAATCTAACTTCAAATTAGTGACAAGTGGAGTACCACAGGGTTCAGTCCTGGGACCTCTCCTGTCTGGTATCTACTTCTCTGAAGTATAGGCTAACACAGAAGGCCTCTGGCTAATGAAGTTCGCAGATGACTGAAAACTAGGAGCCACAGTTGAGTCCCCAAATGATGTGGACATCTTACAGAAGGGCCTCACTGAAACAAATGCCTGGTGTCAGAGGCCTGGCCTCAAGCTCAATGTCAAAAAGTGCACTGTCATCCCCTTTGGTAAAAACTCTTTACCCATGAACTATCACATAAACGTCAGTCTACTTAACGCCAAATGTGTGATAAGAGACCCTGGGACCCAGGTGGACCAGTAGTCTATCCTTTGATAATCACATTGCCACAGTAATCAGGAAATCCTTGTATGTGGCACACCTCATCACAAAAGGGTTCTCATCCAGGAAAAAAGAGGTCATTGTTCCCCTCTACTCGGCACTCATTAGACCCATTATAGAGTACAATTCCCCTTTTGGAATGTACCTCACAAGACATCTGCAGCAGCTGGAAAGGCCACAGAAGTACCTCACAAAGAGGATTACTGGCCTCAAACAGATGCCCTACACTGACAGTCTCAAAAAACTCCAGTTTTACTCTGTAGCATATCGCCTACTTCGAGGAGATCTCTGCCTAACATATAAAGCTATGTTAAACCCAGAGCTGTTGGACATGCTACACCCAAAGAAATCCCAAGCCCTCAGAGCTACACACTCTAGGGACCTAAACCTTGTCACCACAATAAACAGGATAGGCTGGAGGGATAGATTCCTGTCCCAGACACTTCCTATACTCTGGAACAAGCTACCCATCTATGTCAAAGTTCATCATTAGCACTCTTCAAGAAAAATCTTGATGAGTGGATGGGAACTAGGAACTACACTCCAGGGATCACTTCTGTGGTTCTGCTCGACAGGGGCACAGGAAATTAACTTTCTTGGGTGGTGTAAGCCAGGAAACCTTGTTGGCTAGGTGTACTTAGGCCCTTGGGCCAGTACCCTAGGTATCTACCTATGAACTTATACAATAATGTTATTTAAGAAATAAATTACTTACTGTTCTTAAATAATGTGATTGTATAAGGGCACTTCTGACTTCTTCAGTGCTGTCTTCGCTCTACTGATGTACTGCTCATGCGCATGGGACTTGCATTCCCACCTTGCACAGTACATCAGTGCAAGACAGGCAAAGGAGAAAAGAGAATCTCCGTTGCTGTTTGCATATTTTTTTTAAATGTTAAAAAATAGACATGTGAGCAGTGCAAAAAAATGAGGAAAACCAGGCATGTTTCTGTTTTAGTTTTGCATCACATTCCTGATTTTTTTTTGTGTGTGTGTTGTCCATAGCATATGCCAACAGAAACGTTTGGCTGCTCAGTGGTACTTCAGAGGCCAGACTTTTTTCTGTTGGTATATACTTGATTTTCAGTATGCTGGTTGGGCTGTCCAATCAGCATGCTTGCTTTTGAATGGCAATGACTGTTATTGTATAATTACATTTATCTATCTCGTGATTTTTATTTTTTCAGAGAATGCTCAGGAATGCAAGTTGTGTGTAGGCTGCCAGAGGTGTGACATTCCATACCACATAGGGGTTAATGACTTAATCTTCTAGCCATGCTATTTTGGTATGAGTTTCCTGCAAAAAACATATATGAGGAGGAACGGTACCTAAATGAATCTCATACCTGACCCTTTTCTTTCTGTCTGGATAAAAAAAAAATGCCCTCAGTGAATGCAATACCAGTATAACACTTTTGCATCCAGACAGATCCCAGCCACTTATTTTAACACATGGTACCATTATACCCAACTGCTGCCCATCAAACAGCATGTCAAACCAAAGAAAACAAATCAGTCCTATCATCTCAGCAGCTTAGCCATGAATAGACATGGACAGTCAACACAATTCTCTCCTGTAGCATTAACAGATGCCACCAGATGCATGCCAGAAAATGGGCCTTATACATTAAAAATTACACAACACGGACAGAAACTGCATTTGTGGCTATCATTCACTGCAGCAGTTAATCTTCTCTCCTAGTTTGCTTTAGCACATTAGTTGAGCTTAGTTACTTTCTTTTTGGCTTCTCCACAGAATATTCCTTCTCCCCGCACTATTTAATTTACCTCATGTGTGCCTACATGCTATCTTGTGGCATCCCACATTCATATTTAGTAAGGCTGGTTGGTCTGTCTTCTCACACTTCTGAAGAAACAGTATCATTCTCTTCTCCTTTCTCTCTGACATATCCCTAAAAATCTTTTACCGCTGCCCAGCCCTCTTCACCCTTCTACAGAATGCTTTGCTGTAGTTCCCCAACAAATTGTCATTTAACCTCAAAAATTTATGTGCTTCAAAATGTGACAGTACATAAGGATCAAATATATAACTTGTAATAATATGCCGGGGGAAAATGTGCAGTTTCTTGACCAATAATTAATGGAATCTGTTGTCAAGATTACTGGCTACTAACATGTGTCATCATTATTTTGTGCAAAGCACCACTCTTTCTACAGTTTTAATTAGAGTCTTTTCCAAACTAAAATTATAAATTAATTCCTACTTGGTGTGTTAATATGAAATGAGTGTGTGTGTGTATATATATATATATATATATATATATATATATATATATATATATATATACACACACAGAATAAAGAAAATAATGACAAATCTCTTATAGCAGTTATATTTAGTAATACTCATGATGATGTATCTTAAAAAGTTTGCCAATGACAAAAGCTTAACATGAATATGTTTAGTCTTAACAGGAATATGTACATGCACTTCAACATAAAATGAAATGCAGTTTAAATACAACCAGAGCACAGTATTTACATTTGAAATGTATGACGTTCATTATTGCACAGCAGAAAAATATTTAGGGTTATTAACAGCATTTCAATTCTGCTTTGTATTCCTTATTTTAAAACCTGCAAAAATTATGGAAAAATACAACTTCTGCATGACAGGGTCATTACTTTGCAATCATACAGCACCTTAGGAATACAGAGCTATAGCAGCATTCAGTCCTTCTGAATGACAGAGCAAACTGTAAGTTACTGACATCATCAAACAGCAAAACACAAATCCGTATGAATCACAAGAATGTGGAGTTACAGCACACAGTAGCATCAACATGTTACAGGCCAATACTAGCTGGCCTGAAAGCATTTACCTACTTTCAGACAAAAAGATTCCAGACATTTAAGAACTATTTCCAAATACGAAGAAAAAAGTTGAAGGTAGAAAAAAATCAATTAGTTCTAAAGAAGCAGAAGACAGAAATATACAACCGAAACAATGAAAAGGCAAGGAATGTAAGCATGTATTGCTGAATCAAAATTGTTCTCATTTCTTTTGCTTACAGAGATCTTTGGAATTTTCATTTCAAATCCCCTTGGAGATCTAGTTGCACAGAATCAGCCAAACAGGCACTGTTTTTCTGAAACTTTTGCTTGACTCTCTGAAAAGTCATTTACATGCAGATTTGTCAAAAAAAAAAAAAAAAAAAGACCAGTCTCAGGCGGATTACTCAATGGCAACTTCAGATTTAAGCTTGAATGAATGCTAGCAAATACAGCTATCCCACTGGTGGACGAAGCTTGACCTCTTGAGCTTCGACTGTCTGAGCTTCAACTCGTTTCATGGAGTTCCTCCATAGGAAACCACTGTCAGCGAGTTGTAAGATGTGTTTTTGTTTTGGGGGAATTTCCCATTTTTTTGAGTAAGTGCAAGCTTGGAGTTGGTACATATAAGTTCAGGAGTGTGCCCTATATATCAGAGAATGCAGAGGGGCAACACAGCATTTTTCAGCAAGATGTTTTCGGTGAAAGTAGTTTGGGGAATCTGATTCTTGGTGCATTTTCTTTAGTTTGCTCACAGCAGAAGCGATACATATATCTGTCTGGAACATGGTTTACGCACATCAGAAGTAAATCATTTCCTTAAAGAAAAATACATAGCTCTTTTAAATGCAACACAAAAAAGGACTGCATCCTCATATTTGGATATAGCTACAACTTGAAATGTTGCTGCAATCCTGATGTTAGGAAATATAACACGTCAACTGTATTGTTTGCTTGTACTTCTATGTGCAAAACAAATAAAAATTAGTCGTACTGAAAAATGATTCTAAGTAAAACAGGAAAAGGGCCAATGCTTGAAGTATAAATAAAATAATAATATGAAACAATTAACATCTTTGTAAAATTTTCCTACCATCTCCATAAATATTACTAGGAGGAAAACAATATTTTCTTATAGAACATTAAAGGGCATTTCAAAAAAAAAAAAATAATAATAATAATAATAAATCATAACACCCAACACAGAAAGCATCTGTTGCATCACCCCAAAGTAGTATTTGCATACATAATCTGAGATTTTAAACATGTTAAAGACGGTCACACTGCTTACAGTAAGAACCGTAGCTTGCAAAATCAACTTTATGAGCTCCTTAATGCAAAATCATGATTAAAAGCATAATAAATTGCCACTTTTATGTATATGCCTTATTAAAAAATATTTTAAAACTTAGAAAGCAAGCCAAGGATTCTGAATATTACTGTATGTAACAGTGGACATACAAAGTCACAAAACACTGATCATGACTGCTTTTAAATGTTCATATAAATGTAAGTTACATCTATCAAGGACAGGGCACTTTACGTTCTGATATAAAAGACACAGTTATTTACAAATATCTCCTAATAACAAGAGAACTTCACAGCTTTACACAGAAAACAAAACACGGGTTGGGAGGGTGGCCTAGTGCTTGCCTTATAAACACAAGGTGCAGGGTTTGATTCTCACAAGGGATAATTGGCTAGGCTTAAAATGGCTCATAAGAGCAGTTAGCTTAGTACTAACCTATGAACCTATGAACAAACATCTCTACATGTATTACAAACAGAAGCCATTTACAAAACACATGCTGTGCAGTAAAGGTTTCATTCAGTCAATGTTTGCTGTAGAAATTTCAGAAAAAAATCTGTATTTAAACTTCTTCGACTGTTTCAGAGCTGTCCAATGTCTCTTTATTTGTATCTCCCATTTCTCGGGACAAGCAATGACTTATATGTTTTTTCAAACCCCTTGGAAAATCAGATGAAAAACTACAATGAGGACACTTATAAAGTCCTAACTTACTATGAACAGGGATGTGTGTATTAAGCAGAGATAAAAGAACAAACGATTTCCCACATTCTTTGCAAACATATGGACAGGGAACATTATGTCTGTTTACTAAATGATGCAAAATAACACCAGTATTTACAGCACGGCAATTACATATCTTGCAAAAATATTTTCCTTTTCCTCGTCTTATATACTTTGCTAACTCAGAATCTTCATTTGCAACTTCTTTTATTTCTGTATCTTCACTGGAAGAGAGGCTTACAGTGGCAACCACTGGAGATAATACTGGACTTTGAATACTACTGTCTAGTGTTGTTTCAAATTGTTTGTCATCATGCTTAAATTCCTTTACTTTTTCCCTTTCTTTATCCTCATCCTCAGTTACACCACTGCTCAGTTGATAATGGATGTCCTCCATTTCATCTCTTGGTCTTTTCTTTGGCAGTACCAACTTTGGTGTAAACAGATTGAATCTCTCTGGTTCAGAAGCCCCATGATCATCTCCTGTAAAAAATAACTTTTCTGTACTTAAATTATATTGTACGGTTGGTTTCTGAAAGGGGAAAGGGTCTCTCAAACTCTGAGCCACTGAACTGTCAAATGTCTCTTTTATGTTTGACAGATCAGAAACACTGAATTTTGATCTTACTCTTGCCTCATCAGAAATGGTTATTTTTTTCTTTGCTCTTGCAGAATTAGAGGCTTTGTATGCCTCACTTACAGTTGGTACACATGCAACACTGAAACTCTGTCTTGTATCCTGTATTTCAAAATGATTTGCGCTTTCCTTGATGTGTGATACTTTAAAAGTATTTTTTTCTCTTGTACTTAAAGTGTCAGCAGAACATAGCTTCATCGCCGAACCTGGCATTTCAGAAATCATGGGTTTTTCTTTCTTAGCTAGTGGTTCTGAAATTGTATTTTGTTGTCTAGCATTTGATGGCTCAGAAATTCTAAACATTTCTGTTGTGTGTGTTGATTCAGAAATCCCAATTTTTTCTTTGAAACTTTGTTCTTCACTGAATTTACACTGTGTGACTGGTGTTAAGCTAAACGAGGTTCTGTTCAGAATACCTTTAGGTGCACTGGCTCTCCCCCTTGGTCTTCCTGGTCTGCGAATGCTAAATCTCTCCCTTGTACTAGTTGGAGGAAGAATTGGTTTGTCATTCACTCTTACCAATTCAGAGAAACTGAATGTATCCCTTAAACGTGATGATGGATTTACTTTGTGTTTTTCAAAAGAACTTTTTGTTTGAAGAACTTCAATTTTCTCATCTGCACTGAGTTTTAGGGAAATACCAGCCTTGCTTGCTATTCCAGAAAATCCAAATTCCTTAGCTGAACATGGACCTTCAGAAACACCAGTTTTCTCCTTTTCATTTAGTGCTTCAGGAGCAGCAAACTGCTTTCTTAGAAGTTGTCTCTGATACACATTAACTTTTTCCCTTGTGCCAAGTATTCTAGTGGTGGTGCTTAATTGTTGCATTGTATCAGATGTTTTTGAAACAGGAAACCTCTCACTTGCTGTTTCAGACATGCTTACTTTTTCTTTTACATCAGATACTTCTGAGACAATCAGTTTTTCTCCAGAACATGGTATATTTGGAAGACTGGCCTTCCTTCTCACACTTTGCAATTGTGCAATGCTCACTTTTTCTCTCATTCTTTGTACTGTTTTTGCTCTGAAATCTGGCATAATGGTATTATTCAGACTATCTTTTTGCCTTGATGATACAGCATCAGTTAGTTTTCCTGTTACATTTGTTAGTTCAGACTGATTGGTCTTTTCTTTGAGGGTTGCTTCATCAGGAACATTCCATTTCTCAATTATACTTGAGATTTCAGGGGTGTCTGGTCTCCCCATTAATAACGGTTCTCCAGGAAAATTCAGTCTTTCGCTTGTACTTGATGGGTCAAGGACATTCAGACTCTCCCTTGTAGATGGCATTCCTGGAATGCTCATTTTTTTCCTCATATATGGTTCTTCTGTTAAATTTATTTTTTCCATGAAAACTGGTGCTTCTGGAACAGTCAGGTTCTCCATTACACTTGCCGTCTCAGGAATATGCAGTTTGCCCTTCAATTTATTTTGTACAGTTATTTTTTCAGTGATATCTGGCTTTCCTATTATAATGTGTTCTTCAGAGACATTCAACTTTTGACCAATACCTTGTGACAAAGGAACAGATGATTTTCTTCTTATACGTCGTCCTGCACTAACATTCATTTTCTGTTTTGCATTCAGAACTTCAACTTCATACATTTTCTTTTCTGCAGTTGACATTTGTGGGACATTTAGTTTCTCTCTTGCACTCAGCATTTCAGGAATAGCCAGCTTCCCTCTGGCACACAATGTTTCAGGAATATTCAAACTCTTTCTTTTATTTGGAACTTTATCAGTAGTCATTTTATTAGCCATAGCTGAGTTCTCAAGAAAACTCAACTTCTCTTGTACAGTTGTTGATTTAGCCGTGCAGTGCTTTCCTCTAATGCGTGCTGTTTTAGAAAAACATAGTTTCTCTTTTTTGTCTGGTACTTTTGGGATATGTTTCTCTATTTCATATGGTGCTCCACCGACATTTATTTCCTTTGCTGTACTTGGTGTTTGATGATCATTTAGTTCATTTTTATATAGTTCTTCATGAATACTAAGTTTTTTTCTCATATATGGTGCTTCATAAACATACATCACCTCTTCTGCACTTTGTGGTCCATGGCTGCTCAATTCTTGTCTTGGGTTCTTTGTTTCAAGAATACTCTGTTTGTTTAATGTACTTGTTTCATGAATACTGAGTTTTTCTTCTGTACTCAGTACTTCATGAATGTTCAATTTCTCTCTTGTGCTCAGTGCCTCATAAACTTTCAACTCCTGTGTTATAGCTGGTGTGAGTTTCTCTTCTGCACTCAGCATCTCAGGAATGTTCAAGTTCTCTCTTACCTTTGGTGCATCATGAATGCTTAGACTCCTTCTTCCTCTCTGTGCTCCATAAATTCTGGCTCTCCCTCTTCCCCTCTCTGTCTTATGAATCCTCAGTTTCCCTCTTGCTCGAGATGCTTCATGCAATTCCTTTGTAGCAGTTGGCGCTTTTCCTTCATGAAAGTTCAATATCTCTCCTTTAATTTTTGCTCCATAAACACTTAACTCTTTGGTTATACTTGGAGCCTCATGAATACTTGGTTCTTCTCTTGTACTCGGTGCTTCATGAATGCTCAGCTTCTCTCCAGCATTTTGCTCTTCAAGAACATTCCTTTTCTCCTTAGTGCATGGAACGTCATATTTTTTTAGCTCCATTCTTGCAGCTGGTGTTTCATGGGAATTCAATTCCTTTCTTGCATTTGGTGCATCACTGACTTTCAGAGCCTCTACTGCACATGATGCATCCTGGATGCTCAGTCTCTTCCTTCCTCTCCCTCTTTCTTTTCCTGTATCATAAATCCTCTTTCTACCTCTTGGTACTCTCTGAATCCTCATTTTCCCTGTTATATATGGTACTTCAAACTGTCCCTCTTTTACATTTTGTCCTTCATGAATATTTGGCTTCCCTCCTGCATTTGTTGCTTCAAGAACATTTTGTTTCCACCTTGAGCTTTGTGTTTTGAGATCATTTAGTTCTTCTCTTGCACTGCCAGCTTCATGCACACTTAGTTCTTCTCTTGTTGATGGTGCTTCATGGAAACTCAGTGCCTCTCCTGGAAATAACTTTTGGTGCATGTTGATTTCCTCTCTTGCACTTGCTAGTGCATGAACACTGAGTTTTTTTCTAATTTGTGGCATATCAAGAAAATCTGTTTCTTCTCTTGCATACAGTGATTCATGAATATTCATCTCCTCTCTTACACAAGGTGCTACATGAGTGCGCCGTCTCCCTCTTCCTCTTTCAGCAAAGTTGCTCACTTTCTCTCTTCCTCTCTGTCCTCTATGAATTCTCACTTTCCCTCTTGCACATCGTGCTTTGTAGAATTCTCCTCCTGCGCTTGGTGCTTCATGAATCTTCAAGTCCTCTCTCATTCTTGTTGCTTCAAAAAAGTGTTGTCCTTCTCTTGCACTTAGCGATTCATAAACATTCAACTCCTCTCTTGTACAAGGAGCTCCATGAATGCTGTTTCTCCCTCTCCCTCTGCCTCTTCCTCTTTGTGGTTCATAAATGCTCATTTTTTTTCTTCCTCTCTGTACGCTAGGAATTCTCACTCTCCCTCTTGCAAGTGATGCTTTGTAGAATTCTCCTCCTACACTAGGTGGTTTATTAATATTCAATTCCTCTGTTATGTCTGCCACTTCAAGAAACTTTTGTTCTTCTCCTGCACTGATTGATTCATGAGCATTCAGCTCCTCCCTTGTACAAGGTGTTTCATGAATGCTACGTCTCCCTCTGCCTCTTTGTGCTCCATAAATGCTTGGTCTTCCTCTTCCTCTCTGTCCTTTATCAATCTTCACTCTTCCTTTTGCACGTGGAGTTTTGTAGAATTCTCCATCTGCACCTGGGGCATCATTAGTATTTAATTCTTTTCTTATGCTTGCTGCTTCAAGAAAATTTGGTTCTTCTCTTGCACCTGATTCATCAACATTCAGCTCCTTTTCAGCACAAAATGTGTCAGGAATGCTCTGTCTCCCTCTTTCTCTTCCCCTTTGTGCTCCATAAATGCTGAGCCTTTCCTTTGCTCTCTGTCCTCTTTGAACCCTCACTTTTCCTATTGCACATTGTGCTTTATGGAATTCTTCTCCTTCACTTGGTCCTTTATGAATTTTTGACTCCTTGCTTATACTCACTGCTTGAAGAATATTTGGTTCTACTGTTGCACTTTGTGACTCATGAACATTCAGTTTTTCCCAAGCATTTGGTGTTTCATTACTGCTCAGTTTCTCTCCTGAGCTTATTATTCCATGCATATTCAGTTCATCTCTTGCATCTGGAATTTCCTGAAGGTTTAGTTCCTCTTCTGAACTTTGTGTTTCAAGAACATCTGACTCCTCTCTAGCCCTTGCTGTTTCATGAACATTCAGCTCCCCATTTCCACTTGGTGCTTCATGAACACTTAGCTCCTCTCTTAGACCTGGTGCTTCTTGAACACTTAGTTCATCTCTTGCACTTGCTGTTTCATGAACACTTAGTTCATATCTTGCACTTGGTGGTTCATGAGCAGTTAGCTCCTCTCTTGCAACTTCAGGAACTCTTAGCTCCTCTCTTATACCTGGTGCTTCTTGAACACTTAGTTCGTCTCTTGCACTTGGTGCTTCATGAACACTTAGTTCGTCTCTTGCACTTGGTGCTTCATGAACACTTAGTTCGTCTCTTGCACTTGGTGCTTCATGAACACTTAGTTCGTCTCTTGCACTTGGTGCTTCATGAACACTTAGTTCGTCTCTTGCACTTGGTGCTTCATGAACACTTAGTTCGTCTCTTGCACTTGGTGCTTCATGAACACTTAGTTCGTCTCTTGCACTTGGTGCTTCATGAACACTTAGTTCGTCTCTTGCACTTGGTGCTTCATGAACACTTAGTTCGTCTCTTGCACTTGGTGCTTCATGAACACTTAGTTCGTCTCTTGCACTTGGTGCTTCATGAACACTTAGTTCGTCTCTTGCACTTGGTGCTTCATGAACACTTAGTTCGTCTCTTGCACTTGGTGCTTCATGAACACTTAGTTCGTCTCTTGCACTTGGTGCTTCATGAACACTTAGTTCGTCTCTTCCACTTGGTGCTTCATGAACACTTAGTTCGTCTCTTGCACTTGGTGCTTCATGAACAGTTAGCTCGTCTCTTGCACGTGCAACTTCAGGAACTCTTATCGCCTCTCTTATACCTGGTGCTTCTTGAACACTTAGTTTGTCTCTTGCACTTGGTGTTTCATGGACACTTAGTTCATCTCTTGCACTTGGTGCTTCATGAACACTCAGTTCGTCTCTTGCACTTGCGGTTTCATGAACACTTAGCTCATCTCTTGCACATGCAGCTTCATGAACACTTACTTCCGTTCTTACACCTGGTGCTTCATGAGCACTTAGTTTCTCTTGTGCACATGGTGCTTCATGGAGTCTCATCCTCCTCGTTCCTCTCTGTGATGCATAAATGTTTAGTTTTCCTCTTTTTCTCTGCGCCTTACGAGTCCTCAATTTCCCTTTTGCAGGTGGTCCCTCATAAAGTTCTTCCTTTGCTCTTGCTTGCTGAAAATCTGGCTCCTCAATCGTACTTGCCATTTCAAGAACATTTGGCTCCTCTCTAGAACTTGGTGCTTTATGAATGTCCAGGTTCTCTTTTGCATTTGGTACTTCATAAGTATTCAGTGCATTTCTTGTGCTTGTGGCTTCAAGACTGTTTAGTTCCTCTCTTGCAGTTGGTGTTTCATGGAAGTTGGGTTCCTCTTCTGGAACTGATCTTCTGTGGGAGGTCAGTTCCTCTCTTGCATTTAATACTTCATGAACATTCAGTTTTTCACTTGCACTTACTGCTTTGTGAATGTTCACTTTTTCTTCTACAGCAGGTGTTTCATCAGCATTCAGTTCATCTCTTGCACTTAGAGCATCATGAAAGTTTAGTTCCCCTCTTGCATATGGCTCATAAGTGCTCAGTTTCTCTTTTACAAATGGCATCTCATTAACATTCAGATGAACACTCATTTTTTCTCCTGAATGTGGAACATCCTGAATGTTCAACTTCTCTCTTGCAACTGATGCTACATGACCACTCAACATCTCTTTTGCACTTGGCATTTTATGAACATTCAGTTCTTCTCTTATCTGTGGTACAGCACAAAAATTCAGTTCCTCTCTTGCACTTGGTATTTTACCAACATTCAATTCTTCTCTTATATGTGGTACATCGTGAACATTTAGTTCCTCTTTCTCACTCAGTGTTTCAGGAACATTCAATTCTTCTTCTGTACTCATTGTTTCATGCATATTCAGTTCATTTCCTGCATTTGGCATTTTATGAACATGCAGTTCCTCTACAGCACTCATTGCTTCATGAATATTCGGTTCCTCTCCTGCATTCAGTATTTCATGAACATTCAGTTCCTCTCCTGCAGTTGGTGTTTCCTGTGTATTCAGTTCCTCTCCTGCAGTTGGTGTTTCCTGTGTATTTAGTTCCTCTCCTGCAGTTGGTGTTTCCTGTGTATTCAGTTCCTCTCCTGCAGTTGGTGTTTCCTGTGTATTCAGTTCCTCTCCTGCGGCTGGTGTTTCCTGTGTATTCAGATCCTCTCCTGCAGTTGGTGTTTCATGTACATTCAGTTCCTCTGCTGCACTTGGAGTTTCATGAACATTCAGCTCCTCACCTGAACTTGGTGTTTCATGATCATCCAGTTCCTTCCCTGCATTTGTTGCTTCATTAACATTCAATTCCACATCTGAACTTGGTGTTCCATGAACATTCAATTCCTTGCTTGCAGCTGATGTTTCATGAACATCTAGTTCTCCTTCAGCACTCATTATTTCATGAACATTCAGTTCCTCTCCTACACTTGGTGTTTCATGAGCACTCAATTCCTCGGCTGCACTTGGCATTTCATGAACACTAAGCTCCTCTCTTGCACACAAAGCTTCATTATTTATCAGTTCCTCTTTTGCATGTGATGACTGAGGAAACAGAGGACTGTTCAGTTTGTCTCCTGAATATGGTACTTCTGAACTATTTGATTCCTCTCCTACCTCTGGTGCTGGATGAACACTCAGGTTCTCTCTTGCATCTGGTTCTTCAACAGCATTTGATTTTTCTGCTTTGGAAGCTGCTTTTTGAGTGTTCAGGTCTTCTCTTGTATGTGATGTCTCAAGAACATTTAGTTCCTCTACTGGACATATTGCTTCATTAATGATTACTTTTGCTCTTGTACTTGGAGGTTCAATGATGTTCACCTTTTCAATTGCATTTGATGTTTCAAGAATGTCCAGTTTCACAGTTCCATTTGGTGCTTCATGAGTATTCAGTTCCTCCTCAGTGCCT
This sequence comes from Protopterus annectens, assembly GCF_019279795.1. Taxonomy (NCBI): domain Eukaryota; kingdom Metazoa; phylum Chordata; order Ceratodontiformes; family Protopteridae; genus Protopterus; species Protopterus annectens. The sequence continues at coordinate 1,299,422,354 of NC_056735.1, forward strand.
GAAAATTCAGATTCAACATTTTTTAGTTTCTCTGGTAACTGTGTTTCTTCGAAAACACTCAGTTTTTCTCTTACAGAAAGTACTTCTGGAACATTTTTCTTCACATTAAGGACTTCAGCAGACCCTTTCTCATTTGCATATGAAGTTTCAGGGATGTGTGGCTTCTCTGTACTTGTTGCCTGTAAGGCATTTAGGTTCTCTCTCAAGTATGTTTCTTCAGAAACATTCAACTTCTCTCTCAGTTTTGTCTCTTTAGAAAAAATTATTTTCTCAGTTAAGCTTGATTCTTCAGAGACAATGAATTTCTCTTTTACACTTGTTTCTTCAAAGGCAATCAGTTTCCCTCTTGCATTTGATGCTTCAGGAATGTGTGCAGGATCTGTTTCATTTGCAAATCCCATAAAGCTACATTTCTCTGTTTTATGTGATATTTCAGGAAGGCTCGGTTTCTCTCTTAAAACTGTCACCTCAGTAATAATCTGTTTTTCCCTTAAACATATCAACCCTGGAGTGCTTACAGTCTTTTGTTCAGGTATTCCTTCAGCAAAACCCTTTTTTTCCTTAACAGGCTGTGCAACAAGCAGTCTGTCTTTGGTGTCTGAGGTTTCAGTGACTTCCTCTGCTTCTTCTGCACCTGTCACTTCAGAAATACCCATGTTCTTAACACTTGTGGCCTCAATCCCCCCCAGCTCCTCTTTGCTTTTTGATCCATCAAAAGTGCTAGTCTCAATCTCCTCCAGTTCCTCTTTACTTTTTACTCTATCAAGAATGCCTGACTTCCCTCTGATATCCATTTCAGAAACACTTTGCTTTTTTTCCAGTTCTAATGATTCAGGAATACTGTTTTTTTCTTCAGTGACAACTGCATCAGGAGTATCTGCCTTTTTCTCCATCTCTGGTTTCATCTGCATTCCTAGAACATTGGAAGCAATTGTTCTCTCTTGTTTGCTTTGCAATTCTGGAGCTTCTTGTTTTACTTTTACATCCTGCATTTCAGAATCCCTTCCTTTATTCTGGTTAAGGTCACTGCTGCAAGCTGGCTGCTCCCTTTTTTGGTCACTCTGTATCTCTGACTCTTTCTTCAACTTCTGTAATACTGTGTGTGCTAAAGTAATATGACGATACACATTGCAGTAAATTTTGCTGGTGAAGAAACATGTCTGACAATGAAACAATTTTGCTGTTTTCTGATAAAATATAATCTTTCCTAAACCAGCTGCATCCAAGTCATCACATTGTTCTGGGTGAGTAGTACCAATATGAATTTGTAAGTTTTCATTATCAGAGCTACTGAAACAACAGTATGGGCACAAAGAAAACACTTGTTTCTGGACTTCCATCTTTCTGAAGAAAACTTTAAAGGAGATTGCTTTGCCTATGATCTGCAAATGGTATACCTGTGTAAAGCAAAAGATCAAAGTTTTAAGAAGTAACTTAAACATTAAAGCAATGTAAATGTATATTCATTACAAGCAGCTTTTGTAACACAACATAGTTGTGTAATGCACAATAACAGATAATATTCTCAGCAATAACATTTAGTTGACAAAGGTGTTACTTTTTAAGAGCATAAAGTGTCTAAAACAATGAAGGACTAATCACACAGTTTTTGGAGATGATAGCATGACTCTATACTAACCCGTTCAGTAACAGTATAAGAAAGATTCAGAACAGTACAGTTATACAGAATATAAATAACTAAAGTTGTATTGCGTAACATTTTTGTAGACTAAACTAAATGGAAATACAAACAAAATATCAAAAGTGGTAACACACATATTACTCTAAGAAATCATGCAAAAGTACTGGTTAAATTAGCACTGTAGTGGGACTTACTGCAACAAGAAGAAGGGGATGTGTATGCTGTCCCTATAGCAAAAAATGACAACAGTGAATAGTACTGTTATCTGACACCACAAATTCAGGTACAGCTTCTATGTATTCCACCTTTCAAATGAACATTGAAAGGCTTACTTTCAGCAGTGTATCCTATGCTATGATGCAGTTTATTCCAAAGCTTACCTAGAAATACAGGTAATATCAAGCCTGTTTTTTAATGTTGATATGTCAGCTAGATGCCTCAAAGATTCTTTGAGGTCACAAGAATAATCCATGAAATGTTGTCAGTGACAGCTTGGTAATCAGAATACAAAAGTTTATAAGCAAGACACAGCTATACTATGACTAGATGATGGAAACATTCTAACTACTGAAGTTTCTTCAGTAACAAACGAGTTTTATCATGGAGACTAGAATCAAGTTTTGAGATCCTACTGCAAATCTGCAATATCTCTGTATCAAGCCTGGCTAACTCGAATGTGTAAAAATCTGTTAACCAATTTACTGTGTAATTTAATTTAATCCTGACTTGTGCTCAGGACTAACTTTAACCTGTGGAACTTGTTTAACTTGCTTACTTATGTAATCTCTGTAAATAATCTGTTTGTAATATGTAATGCTGGTATTATGTAATGCTGTATCTGCTTACCCTTGGAGCTTTTCTCCCCGGGCCTCCGCTGAAAATGGACATGCATCCAGTTGGACTATCCCGGTCAACAAATGTAAAATAAAAAATAAAATAAAATAAATCTCATTTAGGACAAAATATGGGTGAGTAGGTGAAGACAAGAGATAACATCTGGGTGCTGCAGCCCTAGCAAGGTCAGACAAGAATGCTTTGGCTTTGTAGAATCTGTTCAGTAATATTTTTGGGTTGCTAATAGTGTTTTTCATGAAAGGCAAATTGTAGTTAGTTATTTAGAATTCATTTTAAAGTCTTTGTATAGGATAACTCTTTAATAAAACTTGACTACTGTGAAGCAATGATAAAATAAGACCAGTCATGATTGGGGTGAATACAGGAATACAGTGTGTGTGGGGGGATACTGAGATGATCAACATTTGTTGTTTTTGTGGAGAACAGCAATGAGCTAGTCTTTATAGTTTTCAGATGCACTTTCATATTGGTCAACCAGTGTTGCAGGGAGAAAAGACAATGTTGAGGGAAGGAAAAGAACAACTTAAGAGTCAGTAATCCTAAAAGGCACAAAGAAAGTATGCATCAGTGCAGCAGTGGATGTGTCTTTACATTGACAAAATGGTTAAAGTGTTTACCTCACAGACACAAGGTATAGGGTTCGATTCTTACCTTTGGAAAAAAAATTGGCTAGGCATAAAGTAGCCCACAAGAGCAACTAGCTAAGTGCATAACTACAAACCAATGAGACAAAGGTACATATGGGCACAAATTAACTCAGGACTTTCTTTGCCTCAGGCCAAGAAACTGAAGCAGAAGTACAGGCAATGATATGCATTATGTACAGGTCAAAGGAGAAGAGGAAAAAGATAAGAATCCACATTTGCCCAACAAGAGGAAAAGCGGGAAAGGTGGGAGGGTGGGATGTAATGCTTGCAAAACTGATTAGCAGAAACCTACATTTACGGTAAGTTCTTCCTTGATCACTGTTGGAAAAAAATCACTAACTGATGAAACACTCCCAAAACTGTCTAAGAAGATAGGAAGGAGGAAGTCTAAGCTGAGTTATGGTCCCAAAATACTTTGACAGATGGACCTTGCAAACCCTGCTCTGGTCCTAGAAAACAGATCAATCCTGTAATGTTTAGTAAGAATGTAAATAGATGACCAAGTAGCTGCTTCCAGGATAGATCTAGAACCCACACCTTTGAAGAAAGCTCCACAAGAAGCTATAGCTGTAGAGGAATGTGCTTTAACTGGAGCTTGAAGTTGTTTGCCATGGAAAGAATAACAAAAAAAAAAAAAAACAGTTTTAGAAATCAAGTTAGAAATATTTTGCTTGGAAACAAAATACCCCCCCAAAGTTTTTATACTGGAAAGATACAAGAAGCTGATCAAATTTGCAGACAGATTTAGCTATATCTAAATAAAATATGCTATGCCTATGTATGCCTAGGGAATGAAAAGTAGAGTTGTGTACACTTACCATAAATGTAGATGTTCGAGTGTATTCACTGTTGCAGTCATTACATTTGGTTAATCCTGCTGGCAGGTTGCCCTCAGTCGGCCTGAATTCCAAAGTTTTGGGTCCTGCGTCAGCTGTCGTTGCCCCTTCCCTGACGTCAGGTAGTCAGGGGTATAAAAGAAGTAGCCAACGCCATTTTCTTTAGTTTTTCTTGCCCCAGATGTCAGGTGCCCCCTAAAAGGGTAGCCAAAATTGATATCTATATATAAAAAATTACATGCAGCAATATAAACTTTACCTTCATCCACAAGCAAATACACCACATAGGTTCCATCAGAAGAAAAGGGGGGATGGGGCAGGTGGGTAACCTGGACTGCAACAGTGAATACACTTGAACATCTACATTTATGGTAAGTGTACACAACTGTGCTGTTCTTCGTGTTTCACTGTTGCAGTCACATTTGGGTAGATTCCCAAAGCTATGGTTGGGAGGCTGGAGCTAAACAGCATTAGGAGCGGCTATGAGACCCTGCAGAACTGCAGTGGCAAAGCCTGCCCTGGATTTAGAGTAGAGTGGCAGATGATAGTGCTTTGTAAAGGTGTGCACTGAACTCCAAGTAGCTGCCTCTAAAACGTCCTTGGTTGGTACTCCCTGAGAAAGGCTGCTGAAGTGGCTGCAGCTCTGGTGGAATGTGGCCTAATGTCCTTAGGCACTGGTTTGCCATGGTATAAGTAGCAGAAACGAATGCAGTGGCCTATCCACTTTGAAATAGTCTGCTTTGAGATAGCCTTTCCTTGTGATCCTGCAGCATATGCCACTAGTAATTGCTCTGTCTTTCTGAAAACTTTGGTTCTGTCCAAGTAGAATCTAAGCTGTCTGTGTACGTCCAAAGAATGCAGAACTCTTTCCCCCTTGTTCTGTGGATTTGGATAAAAAGTTAGCAGAAGAATTGTTTGGTTAAGAGCCACACTGGACACCACTTTAGGCATAAATGTTGGGTTTGTCCTCAGGGAGACCCTGTCCGGATAAAAAATGATAAAAGGTTCCACAGCCATGAGTGCCTGTAGCTCTGAAACTCGTCTTGCAGAAGTTATTGCTAGGAGCAGAGCTGTTTTCCAAGATAAAAACTTTATATCAACAGTAGCAACTGGCTTAAAAGGAGGCAGGGTGAGTTTTTCCAAGACATAGTTGAGGTCCCATCCAGGCATTGGTGATCTTCTTGGAGGCCTTACATTTTTGGCTCCTCTGAGGTACTGTTTTAATAAGGGAAGAGAAAAGATTGGTGGTAATGAGCCGAAATGGCAGAGGCAAGAATTTTAATAGATGAGAAAGATAGGCCTTTGTCCAGCATCTCAGTTAAGTATTGTAAAATCTGAGGAATATTTGGCACAGCTGTATCTGTTCCTTGTGCCTGGTTCCAAGCACACAATCTCTTCCATTTTGCAGCATAAGATTTTCTAGTACTAGGCCTTCTGGCTTCCAAAATGACATCCATCACAGCTTTGCTGAGAGGTGTGTTTTGTATGACTACATTATCCACCATGCTGCCAGGTTTAAAGTCCTGAGCTGGCTGTGCAGGATCTGATTGTTTTGCTGGGACAGTAGATGCGGTACTTGAGGTAAGGTCCGAGCTGGGCATTGAGACAAGCTCCTTAATACTGGGTACCAGTGCTGACGGGGTCAGTCTGGTGCAATCAGTATCATCTTTGGCTTCTCCTGTCTGACCTTTAGGAGTACCTTGGGGAGGAGAGGCAGAGGGGGAAAAGCATATACTGATAGGTTTTTCCAGCTGAAGGATAAGGCGTCTACTTTCCATGCTTGTCTGTGATGAATCCTTGTGCAGAATCTCTTTAGTTGGTAGTTGTGAGGGGAGGCAAATAGATCTATGTCCGGGCATCCCCATTTCCTTGTTATCATGCTGAAGACTTGTGGATCCAGCTGCCACTCGTGGGGATCCAAGAGGTTTCTGCTTAGATCGTCTGCCAGAGTATTTTTCCTTCCTGGCAGGAATTGCGCCTGCAGATGTACTTGTTAAGTCAATGCTGTGTCCCACAAAGTCATGGCTAGTCTGCAAAGGGGGTAAGAATGTGTGCCCCCCTGCTTGTTTATATACCACATGACTGTGGTGTTGTCTGTCTTTATCAGTAGTTATCCTGGATGAAGTAGGTCCTTGAAGGCCGTCAGGGCATTTTGACCAGCTAGCATCTCTTTTTGACCGATATGTAGATGCAGTTGGTTTGAGGTCCACGTTCCCTGAATGCATCTTCCTGCCATGTAGGCCCCCCAAACATAATCTGATGCATCCGTTGTTAGTGTCTGCCTGGCTGGGGGTAATGTGAACGGCTGTCCCTTGTTTTGGTGACAAGTCTTTGCCCACCATCAAAACTCCTGTTGCAGACAGGGAATGAGAGTAATTAAGTTTCCAGGCTGTGGCAATGTTGAGTCCAAACACTTTTTAGGTACCATTGAAGTTTCCTCATATGCAGTCTTGCATATGGAATTAGTAGGATGCAGGATGCCATGAAGCCCAAAGCCTGCAGAATTTTTCTTGCAGATAACTGGGCCTTTGTTGTTAACATTTTGAAATAGGTAGTCAGTTGCCTTTGTTTGTCTGGCATGAGATAAGCCATCTGGGCAGTTGTATTTAAGCTTACAACCAGTAATATTATCTCTTGAGAGGGTACTAATTTTGATTTCTTTTCGTTGACTGTGTACCCTAGGCATGTTAGAAGTTTTTTCACAAACGCCAAATGCTGTAGAAGGATGTCCTTGTTCTCTGCTTGAATTAGACAGTCATCCAAGTAAGTATATATTTGTATTCCTCTTTGTCTGCAGAATGCAATTACTGGTGCCAGGCACTTTGTAAAGACCCTGGGCGTAGTAGATAAGCCAAAGGGCAGTGCTGAGAATTGGTAATGCATTGAGCCAGCCTTGAATCTGAGGTATCTTCTGCATATTTGTCTGATTGGGACATGCAGGAATGCCTCTTTTAGGTCTAAAGTTGCCAAGTGTTCTTGCCCAGTATGGGCAGAAGCTGCTGCAAAGTCAACATTTTGAATTTTGGTATATCCAGGAATGTGTTCAGAATTGATAGGTCCAGTATTGGCCTCCAGGCCTTGTCCTTTCTGGGTACCAAGAACAGTCTTGAGTAAAATCCTTGCCCCCGCTCTTGCTCTGGCACTTGTTGAATGGCCCTCATGTCCATGAGGGATGAGACTTGTTTTTGTGCCTCTGCCCATTGATTTTTTGGCAGATCTGGCCAGCCGTTTACCTTTGGCAGGGTATGGAAATGGAACTTGTAGCCCTGTGACACGATATTTAGAATCCACTTGTCCTGGGTTATAATGTGCCAATTTTGAGAAAAAAGTGCTAATTTTCCCCCTAAGGGTGCTGCCAGGAAATAAGTGCTTGGTGCAGGCAGGGGGAAGTCATTGTGACTGTTTCCTGTAAGGTTGTCATTTGTCTTCTCCACTTTTGGAGGTAGAAGCACCCCATTGCTTTGACCTGTATGAACCTTGCACCTGGGATCTGCCTCTAGGGCATCTGGCTCTGCCCCTTTGAGGTCTGTCTGACACAGGAAAGGACCAATTCTTTGTTGGCCAGTGTCTACTAAACCTAGGTGGCTGTACTTGTAAGAAATCTTTGACCGTTTACATAGATTTGGCCTTGTCCTCCATTTTCTTTAACACCTCTTCTGCCTTAACACCAAAGTATCATTCTGTAAAGGTGCATCTAATAATTTAACTTTAACATGATGAGGTAGATTTTGTTTCTTTAGCCAAGCATGCCTTCTAATTACAGAACCTAACTGTGGCCCTGCAGGAGGCCTCTAAAGAATCAAAACTACATTGCAAAGTATGCTTTCCCACTTGTTCAGCTGCATGCAATATATCCTGCATTTCCTTGTTTTCTGCACATTCAGAGTTTAACGTTTTCTGTTTAAGCAATGTCATGACATGTTGCTGATATTTGAGCATATGAAACTGACAGTTTAAGGCCCTTATAGCCAAGGTAGCAGACGTGTAAACCTTTTTTCCCCATCTATCCAGTGCCCTAGAATCCCTGTGAGAAGGGGTAGGGTTTTTTGCAGCAGAAGCTTTAATTCCCTTGGGACCCTGAAAAATAGTTTCTGGGTCTGCAGCAGGGTTTTTAAAAAGGAATTTATGTTAATCAGGAACCCTGTAATATCTGTCAGGCTTAACAGGAGCTGGAGGTAAGGAGTCAGGGGTAAGGCTAGACTCCGAAAACACATCATCTACAATATCTAACACAGGAGGGATGGCTAGTGGCTTGTGCTGAGGTAGTAACAGGAAATCCCTGAGCCTCTTTTTAGATTCTGAAAAATCTTGGCTCTCCCAGTGGAAATGCTCCCTCATGGTATGTAAGGTTTCCCCAAAGGAATAGTCCTCAGGAGGAGAAGCTGAAGGTATGGATTCTTCAGCATCAGAATTCTCATAGGGGGGAAAAGAATATTCCTGATCAGAAGAGGAATCAGAAGAAATGGAAACCTGATCTGAAGATTCATAGTCAGTCTCTTGCCTAGGCCTCTTATCAGGAGGGGGATGGGAACCCCTGATCAAGGTAATCAGGTCTTCGCCCATTTTGTGCATCTGTTTTTTGGGCATGGAGGCCTGTCCACGTGGCTCTTGAGTTTTCTTCTTTGCCTTTGAAGGTGCTTTAGTCTTTGCCTTTGAAGTCAGTTTAATGTATAGATCTTTGGGTCTGAATACACCCTCAGAAGCCGGTGCCTGCTCAGCGGCTCCAGACCCATCTGAGGGATTAGCGTCCGAGGCTCCAATACCTTGAGTTTCCAGCGGCATGGCCGACTCCAAGTGGGAGTCGGAAGCGGCCTGCGATTCTAAAGTAGCGTGATCAGGGGCTGCGAAAGCGCCTCACTGAGAACTGGCGACTGGCTTAGGAGAAGCTTCGTCGTCGGTTTTGGGCCTCTGCTGTCTTTCTTTTTCTTTGCGTTTTTTTGTGAACTCCCGTAGTCGGATGGCTTTCCGACGACATTTCTGGATAATTAAACCTGCGTCCAAAGTAGTTTAAAGCAAAATCATACCGACGCTTAATAGTGCGTTGGTTAAATCTAGCACAAAACCGACAACCCAGAAAGTTACGATCAGGGCCTAGCAAGGAATACAGTAAGAATGAAAGTCCATATGAGGTATTTGCTTCCCACAAGAAATACAATTATTAACTTTTTCTGACATCGGTTCTGAAGCAAGAAAAAAGTTTCCCCAATGGGGTTCTTAGCTTTATAGAAGACTTTGGATCTGAAATTCGAACTCGAAAATCTCGGGAGTCAGCCAACCGGCACTTGCGAACTGCTTCAGGCACCGCGCGGCAAGAAAGACTAAAGAAAATAATGTCAGCTGCTTCTTTTATACCTCTGACAACCTGATGTCAGGGAAGGGGCGACGACAGCCGACACAGGACCCAACACTCTGGAATTTAGGCCGACTGAGGGCAAACTGCCAGCAGGATTACCCAAATGTAATGACTGCAACAGTGAAACAGAAATATATAACTATTTATACCTAGCAAATCCAGTAACTCCAGTACTACAGAGCCTCCCAAAAATCCATAAGAGCCTTACTACACTGCCTATGAGACTGATGTGGATTACTACAGCTCTTTCTAAATATTTAGATAAACAGCTTGCCCCATTACTTAGTACAAGTAAAAGTTACATTAGGGATACCAAAGACTTCTTAAACAGTCTAAGGGATTGATCACAAGCCATTGCTTGTAACCATGGATATAAAAATCATTCTTTTCGGTCATTCCAAATGACTACGGGGTTAAAGTAAATCAGATAATTTTTATCTGGGTATAGTGGTTTCTCTAATTTGAAAATTCAAATATTGTGTTCTATGCTTGATACTGTATTAAATAATAATGTTTTCATATATGATGATAAGTTCTACCATCAGAAACTGGGAGTTGCCGTGGGCACCCCAGTAGCCAACACATATGCCAAACTTGTGTTGAGTAGATGGGAAGAGAAATTCATCTTTAGCACTAATGATTATTTTAGGAATTAATGTTTAGTATTTTTTAAATGCTTTGTTGATTATGTGTTTTTATTAGGGCAAGGTGATGCTGACAGTTTAAACTGCTTTGCTGATTTTTTTTACATGTTAATGCTGACTTTCTATCATTTGACTTTCATTGTTCATATCATACAATCAATTTTCTAGATACAGTAGTTATTACTAATTAACATAGGCTTTGATACTATGATTCATAGGAAAAATTTACAAACTGTTAGGTATGTGCATTCAGAAAGTATGCATCCAAGACAAGTATACAAGGGGGTTTTAAAAAGTCAATTTTTAAGGGCCATCAGGTTACGCACTAGAGAAGAAAGCTTTCTATCTGAGATAAATAATATGGCTGATGACTTTTTAAGTTGACACTATGATCTCAAACTTATTGAACATACTAAGGAACTAGTTAAAAAAGAAAGACATACCTTAACTAGACCATATATCCATACTCAGACTTATGAAGCTTCTGTAAGAAATAGTAATAATAATTATAGCTTAAGCTATATAATGTTATATAATAGACATACAAGTAAGTTTCGACAAGTTATTGAAAAAAAAAAAAAAACTGGAGTATATTAAGTACTAATCCTGAGGTCTTTAATCTTGTGGGTGCCAGACCACAATTTGTTTATAAAAGGGAAAAGAACCTACAACGATATTTATGTTATAAAGAACTATATAAGAATAGGAATTATTTAAATATGAAGAAACGTGGCACAATTCCTTGCCATAACTGCATATATTGTACAGATATTAATAAAGAGCTTTATTCTGAACATCCAATAAGTCATGTTATTTACGTTTAAAGCCTCAGGAACATGTAATACTTCAAATGTTGTCTATTTTGATAACTGCATTTGCTGTGAAAGTTTCTACATAGGGAAAACTAATATGAAACTAAAAGAAAGGAAATGCGCTCACCTAGCCGATATTCGGAAAGGCATTGAGGCTAACGTTCTGGCAAAGCATACTACCATCTATGGTCAAGAACATGGATTTAAGTTCATATTACAAAATGTACCCCAGGATATACGTGGAGGAGATCTAGTGACTAAGACTTGAGTACACGGAATACAAATGGATAAACTTTTTAGGGCTAAGTTACCCAGTTTAAATTCTAGCAATAGTTTGAAACCAATGCTAAAAATGAAGCGTGATGTTTTATGATTTTTTACATCTTGTAAAATGCTACTTCTTATGCTATGAGTTATTTATGGTCACATGGTTTAGTTCACATGACTTCTTGTCATATTATTATTCCTTTTCTGTTTATTAGCTGGTGCCTTATATACAAGAGTAACATGCACAGTCTATGGTATGCATTGAAGATGAGTTTTGAACTCAAAAGCTCTGCCTTATTTTGTGCTTGTTTGTTTTTATTAAACTTTGGACATTGGACTTCTGTTTTTTTTTTTTTTTATAAGTTTAAATTGCTAAGCCTCAATCTTGATGTGTTTGTATATAACAGACATGACTGAACCAAATCCACAACTGTTTGTCTGTTTTATCCTGACCGGACAAGTGACACCTATAGCTGTTCAGCAGCTAAACATACACTTTGAATGATGGTCTCTGTGAGGAATCTGCCTCCCATAATCATATTTTACTGTCTTTGAAGAATGTACAAAACTTTTAAGTGCAAAAAGGAAAGAAGAGGAGGGTCTGCAATGGTGATACGTATCTG